>NC_138147.1:28977913-29077913 GCF_964199315.1 Orbicella franksi
AAGTGTCTAAGGAACCCGAAGCACGATAAAAAACGAAAACGCGACATGGTGCGCTCACTTATGTGCACTTATATCAATAGAAATATATGACGAGCTTTTGGGAGTATTCAAATGCAAATGAACAATAATGTGAAAGAGGGAATCGATACGGGAGTTGGAGCTTTGAACTGCCGGTGGCCAGTGAGCTCCCAGCTATATACCACTTCAGATAAATACGTCATTTTGAATCCAAATCTCTAAATTCCAGACCACTGATCATGAGTATGGTGTTTCTAACAGACAGAGAGCCATAAGAATCGGACGTGTGTATAATCTCTTTGCTACAGCAATAAATCAAGTCGCGGATGTAGTTTCCGGTTCACCACACTGAGTTTTTCAGTGGAGTCAGCCTTTTTATTTTTAATAATTAGATTACATAAGCTGGAGATTTCTGTCGCGTGATAGTTGACGAGGGCCCAGCCATAGAAATCGAGAATGAATTACTAATTGTCGTTCAAAACTTTAGCTAAATTCTCTTCACAGACACTTCGAAAACGTAAAGAAGCGGCCGCCATTTTGTTAACAACTGCACACTGTAATAGAATAGAAGTAGAATAATAGAATAGATAGTAAGTAGCGTAGCCAATCAGAGTACGGCATTTGTACGTAATAGAACGCTAATAGATGTATACTGATCTAGATTAGTAAATGGAGCCAAATGATCCCCTCGTTCCCTTTTTAAGCGATGACGTATTGTGTGACGTCATCGCTTTATGCTGGCATGCATGCATTCCTTTGGATAGTGATTTCGCATAGTTTGTCGCGCTTATGTCCGTGCGCTTATGTCGCGCACGATTTATCCCCCTGTGGAAGCGAAATGCACTCTGGGAGTTCCTTTGCTGCTTTCCTTTGCTGTTTGTAGGTTCAGCGGAGTGCTTTTAATTGTAGCTTTTAAAAGACGATTTAGGGCTGGATTTTGGTTTAAACAGTATCGGATAAATTTGCGTTCACGGGCAAACTCATAATAAGAGCATATCCTCCATACATACAAGTTTAGGTGGACAAGTAAGTCGCACAGGCGATAGGTGAAGGCTTTGTGGCTTTCCTTTGCTGTTTGTAGGATCAGCAGACTGCTTTTAATCGATATGACAAGTATACACTTAAAACAACAAATTAATTTCCGGTGAGGTAATTAGTGTTGCCAAATATTTTTAAAGATAATAAGGTGTCGATTTCAGAGAGAGTAACATTCCTTTGCGGCTTTCCTTTGCGGCTTTCCTTTGCTGTTTGTAGGATCAGCGGAGTGCTTTTAATATCAGCTTTTAAACGAAGATTTGGGGTAAGATTTTTGGTTTATACAGTGTCGGATAAATTTGCGCTCACGGGCAAACTCATAATAACATATCTTCAATACATACAATTTTAGATAGACAAGTGGGTCGCACACCGATATGACAAGTCAAGAGAAAATGATTTTCTCTTGGACAAGTATATGGTTAAAACAACAAATTAATTTCCGGTGAGGTAATTAGCTTTGCCAAATATCTTCAAAGATAATAAGGTTTTAATTTCAGAGAGAGGAACTTTTCAGCGGAGTGCTTTCTATTTGGGTTGGTACATTTCGCTGACCCCTAGCACATGGACTAACAAGATGGACCTGGTACATGAACTACTTGAATGAACCACCAATGGACTACCCTAAATGTAGACTCCTAAAATGTCTAACCCAAAAGTTTAAGAATCAGTTTGTCTGCTCATGTTCCAATCTTCTAGGAACAATTTTTAAACGTCATCGCTTCTGCATGCATTGCGTGCTGTTTATTTTTCTTCGCGCCGATGAAAGTACATTGTAATACATTTATGTGTATTTCACTAAAACACCATACACAAGTTTAGACCAAAATGACGAATCTGTGTGGAACCCATTTTCCGGCTCAAAAACCATACTCCTTGGCATAGGCGTACGGGCCGGGGAGGCGGAGGGGTAAGGCGGGGGGGAGGGGGTGGGGGGGAAGGGGATAAATTTTTGGGCGAAGCGCTGATGTTTCGACCAAAGGTAGTCGAGACCAGGCTTGTAGGCTACTTTCTTTGACGTTTGCCTCGTAAAAACGGAGTTAAGATCAAATGATAAAAGGATTCAGGTATTCTGGTATTTAATTTTAAGAAATCACACAATGAATGATATTTACCTACACGCACTGCTTGACTACGTGTTCACTCTGTTCTTTTAAAGTATTATTACCATGGCAGTATGCTCCGTTTTCTTATATCGATATATACTTCATATATGGAAGTGGCAAATTATGACGTCACAAATTTAGGATAATTTAGTCGCCGCGCTGTTTTGTCGCGTCAATATGGCGGACAAATTAGGCTCGTGTGGCCATTTCCAAATACATAAGACCCTATAATCCATAATTTACTGTCAAAAATTGGGAAAGCGCATCACGCTTTCTTTTTTCAATATGTCTCTTCAAGGAGGATCGTGCCAGCCAGAGAGATAATGAAATTATGTCTATACTGGAGATTCTGTCTATTTGATTAGCACACATTACTGAATTGGTGAAATCCTATTATTAATTATAGTTCACCAATAAATTTTCTCTGATTCTTATTGGTTTAAGTTGATCACGTAGCACAATAATGTTCACTGGCGGAGAGACACTATCAGCCCATAGTGCCCGTCCGAGGAAAATACCCAGATGGATAGTATTCGTCCGTGAAAATCTTTCTGTAAACAGGCTAAATGCATGAATAAACATTTGATTGATCTGCATTGTACTAAATGGGTTTTTGTCTGTTTTCTGTTTCAAATTTCATATTTGGCTTTCACGCCTTGCATCTAGAAAAAGTTGAAAATAATTCAATATGATTTTTGAAGTCAACAACAACAACAGTTTATTTCTACTACTGTAAACAACTAAAAGCGGCAAGAACAAGTGGCGCGCGGAAGAACATTTAGTGGTAAACAAAAAAGACTAAGAGTGTTCATGTCTCGGAATTACTATCGATCTGATAGTTGCCCCTTAGAAACTTGATGTTCCTAAAACTAGCGTAGCTGCTCTTGAAGCTTCGCTTTTCGGACAGATATTTAATCTGTGTTAAGAACATCCAATTTCCGCGGGTCAACTATCAGCCGATAGTTCCTCGACAGAAACAATCTATGTAAATGGCAAGGGACTTAGTGCTCATGGTATAATCCGTTTCATGGCAGTCTTTGTTCTACTTATGACTTGCCGCTATGTCTGCAATTGTTCCTAAATAAAACTTTGATCGCAAAGCGCTCTAGGAACGCTGCGGTGCATCTCGTTTTCAGCCTCAGTGTGAAGTGTACCAATCGATCTTTGCAGTTGTCAGCGAATCACGCGTTTCGCAGGGAAGTACGAGTGCGCATTTCAAGGAGTTCAATGGCGTCCACGGTTGTGTCACGGCAAAATATTTTCTTGATTAGAAACACGAAGCTGCGCCTGTAACTGGAACTTTGAAACGCGTAGATGAACGGGTTCACCGAACAGCTCAGTAGCGTGAGGTACTGTGCAGAATGTTTCAGGAGAAAAGTGTTTGTATTTCTTATCTTGTTAAAATTCAGGATTATCAAAATACCGTACGGGATAAAAGCTATGAAAAAGACCACGGTCAACAAGATGAGGAGGATCACCAATCTTCTCTTTTCTTTCGTCTCCTCTCGAGTGTCGCCTCTCTCACTTTTGTTATTACAGATGGTGTTGTTGAAGTAAAGACCATAGATGATCTGGGAGTAGCAAAAGGCAATCACAGTAAATGGAATTATAGTGAGAATGACAAACAGACAGTCAATATAGATCACCATTTTGTTGCTGACAAATTTAGGGCACTGCCCCGTTCCCAAATCGTAATCAAAAGTTACAAAGATCGGAGTTACCATCGCTATGGCAACCAACCAGAGGGCGCTAATGACGTAAGCGATATTGCCGGTGGTGAGCCTACCCGACATAGTCAGCGGTTTCAACAGAGCGTGGTATCTCTCGAAGGCCAGAATTGTCATCGTCAGCGACGTCACTAACAGTGTCACAATGACGATGCTGTTATTGAAGATAAACTTACAAAGGAAACTAAGAAGCGTCGGCGACGAAGGGTGTCTACCGGCACTTCCAATCACACTTCCAATGATAACATGGACGGCCGTAAATAATAGCGTGGTTATGTCTGCAGCAGCTACGTTGACCAGGAGGTAGTTGGTTGTTGTTCTCATGCTGCGAATCATCTTTACTACTGTAAGGACCAATGAGTTGCCTAAAACACCAACGATAATGATTAGCCAAAGAAAGATCATGTCGACGGTGTTGTCAGTCTGGTTTGGCTGGTTTTGTTGGCAACTCTCTCCACTGCAGTTTGTGTTGGAGTTGTTACTAAGCGCAGCCGACATTATGACGTTTTATTTTTCCTGCCACCACTCAGTCACAAAAGACCACGATTTGCCACTTTAGTTTCACCTGGACAAAGAGAAAAAAATTACATACAATCAATTCACTGTAGATTATGAGCAGTCCCTTTTTCGCTTGGTCTGTCATGCGCGTGACACGAACAAGCTGCTCCCAAAAATTTCCGCGCGAAATCTGGAGGCGGGAAGCGCGTATTTCAAAGGGAGATTTCTTTAGATTTCGCGCTGCCGCCACGTTTTTCCGGCGCTTTATTTCTCGTGTCACACTCAATGAAGTAAGCAAAAGAGGGACTACTCGTATTCTAATGCACTGAGAAAATCAGTACGCAGTGATGTACACCACACTACTACCATGTGTCAAAGTTTTTGATATCTCGTTTTGACAAAGTTTTCTTGTCTCCTATTTGATTTAACCAGTCAGAGTATATGAAGTAAGGATTTTAGCTCGCGAAATAATATAATGATAAAAAAAGGAAATATACGCTCTGTTGAAACCAATAGATTATTAAGAAATTTTGTGGCTACCTATTTCAAGTCTGGCAGGTTTTTCCTATCTTGTCAATAATGGGTCAAAATCCTTGGGAAAAAAAAACCAAAAAAACAGTCAAATATATTTCGAAATTTTACCGGTTTGAGCCCTCATTAGCGCTTTGTAATTGCCGCTTCCTTGTTTTACACCCAATCCAGGTATGTTTGAGTATAAAACACTCTTTCATCTCCAACTAGATTGAAAACTCACTCGTGATCAACGTTATGAAGAACGTTTACCCTCGTAGAAATCACGTAGAGAATCAAGATGACACAAAGTGGCACTTTGGAAAATGTCAGTGACGCTCATTTGTAATCTTTTAAAATTCATGGGCAAATTACTGTCAATTATATTTCAACATTTTAAAATACTCAGGCTTTATACCAATATAACCAAACTGTTAGCCGTCCTAATTTTCACGTTCTGTTAAAATAATTATAAAATATAGGAATATAATACACCAATGAGATAGGGAGTTTAATCAGTCGTAGAAGCTTAAAAGGTTTTTTAAGTTAATTTTAGCTGAACAGAAAATGTAATTAGCAATTTAAGTAACCACTACGGCGACGCCGAAGACAGGTCCATTAAAAAAACGAATTCATATTTAAATATGAATCTCGCTATACTCTGAAGTATTCGAGGCTGAATATGGAACATAGTGTTAAATTCTTTCTCCAGAGATCGCATAATTTGGTCATTTCACGTTATCAGGAAGTTTCAGCAAAGAATTTCATATTTAGCAAAGGCTAAATATGAAATGACGGCGTTCAATTCCAAAGAAAGATGTGAAAAATTAGCCATTGTGGTTCACGTTCTCCAAAATAATGCTTAGAACTTGGTCATTTCACGTTGTTTTTTTGCAGATGACGGGTTCGAAATGTACCAAGATTCAAAACGTAGACACAGAACCATTGTTTTGCTCATTAAACCTTTTGTTTAATGACGTTCTTGTCGGTGTCGCCGTCGTGGTTTGCTGAAGTTCCCTAAATTTGCTGAGGACGGCAAAAAAGTCTTCAAAGAAATTATAACGCACGCGCGCAGCCATTGTTCTGCTCGTTGACCTTTTGTTAAGTGACGTTCAGTTGTGGTTTTCGTAAAATCCCTATTAGATGGCGTGTCCTATTTTGGTTGTAGTTATTAAAGATCCAATAAGTTAAGAGTTCATATTCTAGAGATGTGTATATGCACTTGTTTCTGTTAGGAAGCTAAGAGACGATGTGAAAGTCACTTTCGCTTCCCCTTTCACTAACACGCGAACTCTGAAGTTCAAAACCCATGCAACTAATCATTGCGCTATTGGCTTAAGTCATTCTATCATAATATTGATTCGAAAAAAAGGAAACAAAATAGATCGAAATTTTACCAAGCACAACTCCCAGACGTGACCATTTGAACCCGTGGAAGTAAATTTCTGTTTCCTAAGAAATCTGTGGAGGTGATTGCAGCAGTAAAACACGCAGCCTTTGATTGAGAAAAATTCGCGTGTTATAAGTCATAAACCAAGACCAAAGTAATCCATTTAGGCAATCACAAAGGACAAAGAAAATCCATTGAACCAATCAAAAACAAAAACACCTTTCATTTAAACACGGTGGGTTTTAAAGCTAATATAGCTTATGGGGCCGTGTTAAAATGTTAACGGGGTGAGAAAAAATTGAAGAAATGCAAAAAAGATATGAATAAAATCAATAAAAGACGAACTCACTGTCAAATTGGGGACCAATCTGCGGTGACTCTTCACTAAAGTTCAAGTTTCTGAGGGCGGGAGACCTTTTTGCCCTTTTAGCATAATCTCTGGTGCTGACAGCGGATGGTTCTAAAAGATTCCAAACATTGGATCCTCTGTATGAGGATATCCTCTGTATCAAAGCTCGAAGTAAATGGTTGTAGCTGACGCGAAGCGCGGGAAACTATGTGCGAGAGAGTTAAGATTGGGTTTGGTTTTACTTCTGATTAAATGAAAAAGTGACACACGTTTTTCAAGCAGATCGTGAAGCGTAGTAATATAAAATCAATCACTTTTCGACACTCAAGTGAAAACCGCTCTATTGTCTGCCGCCACCCAATCTTAATTACGCCTTGAAAAAAAAAAAAAAAATAAAACAAGAAAGACAAAATGGATCGAAATCTGCCAATCATAACCCACAGACATGACCTTTCAAACATGTTGACGTAAATTTCTGTTTCCTGAGAGACTCGGTAAGATCATTTACAGCAGCGAGAAAAGAAACCGTTGATTAAGCAGAGTTCGGGTGTTATCGGAAAGGTGCAGTAACTTATTATGTAATCTGTACTAGATCATTACGAGCAGTGCCGCCTATAATGTTTGTACGCGATGCATGCCTATTGTAGCCTCAACTACACTGAAATACAATGTACGCGATGGACAAAGTAACTAAAATGACAGAATGTTCATTTATATAAGAACTACATGAAAACTAACCAAAACGTGAAACCTGGGAATGGCCTCGAAGAGATACGACATAATAAAAATAAATCTTATCGCCCTTGAAGTGCGAGTCTTTGAATCAAAATCAATAAAAGATTTCAATTGCATTAATTTGACGCGTACTCTTACGTCCAAAGGTTCGAGAATAAACTGTAAATCATTATTTTTCCAGCCATTCTCATCAGTCCCCACGATATTACCAGAACTTACCTTGTAAAATCGTTGCAAGGGATCAGTTTGCAAGAACGTGTCTCAAATGAACCCTTATCAATTATGAATGAAAACGTTCTTTGACTCGTTTGCGGAAAGCGTACGGATCTTTAATTAACAGAGGAAGTCAAGGAAAGTCTGTCAAGAGGTACATGACATTTTCGTATCTCATACACGCTTACAGTTCATTGTATTCTGGCGGTATTGATTGAACTATAGTCGACACATCGGATGTTGTGGTTTTACCGAATGTCAGCTCTTAGCTAAAACTCCGTTTGTCAGTTTAAGCCTCTTGAACGTACAGCACTCCCACGGTTAGGTACTCTCAGCAACATAAAGGATATTTTATTATAAATCAAGTTCTTTGGTGGAATGATTGACATCACTCAGCCTTTAAATCGACTCCTACTCGAGATTAGAATTCGAAATGACATTTCAACTACAATTTCAATAATGCGGATGCTCAGAACAATAAAACATGGAAAAGCAGCTGCTCTTCTCGCTTGTACTTTGTATGGGTGCGCAAAACGATTTGCGATCTTGTTTAAATAAGCGAGGTTTAGAGTAGTTTACTTGAACCATTTCTGTTCTAAATTTGTGGTATTATTTTTCTAACGAAGTGGGATTGCTAAATGGAATGTCTGCGGATATTTTCGACTTTCCATCGTTCATCGTCATAACATCCATTGATTCATTTAAATGTCACTCACTTTATTATTACTCTAACATAATGACCACGTTTTGCAAGAATTTCCCTGTGTTGCCAGTTTCCTTCCTTATCATCCCATAATCTGCCTCGACATGTATTAACAGCAAACCCGATTCGTAGTCTTCAGCTTTGTCTTACATGCAATTTATACAATAGTTTTGCAAAATGATGTTCGCACGACATAATCGGAAATAATTAACTTGCAGCGATATAGACAAAGCAATCGCGACAAACTTTGCTAAGGAGCTGTGATAAAATTTTATACCGTCTTCTCTTGACTTCTATGTGACCAAAACGATTAAAAAAGCTTTTAAAGTTGTGCAACGAAATAAGAACACCTTATTTGAGAAATGGTAATTGCCATATCCATTCCAAAATGCGTCTTTCAAAGAATTTGAAAGCATTGTACCAACGTGCAAAAAGTTATAGTGCCTTCATTTTTTCGGCAATGTTTTTCACCAGGAGCTCCTTGGAAACTGGAACCCAACCTCCTTGCTTTCAAATATAAACGTTGGTATCACCAACTGGTGCGGGGAAACCGACCAAACCTTTTTCTTCGACATTTGAATAACGAATCACTTGATTTAAAAGACGCCCTGACAATCGTAAGTAAAAATGTTTTTTGGATCACCTCAATTTCATCACAGGTTAACAGCTAAATTGACATCTTTTGTTCTTTACCAATTAGCAGAAAGTGCAGTGTCGGTTTAAAAATCATTGTTTTCATAGTATACTGCAATATTGTTTTATCGTTCATTTCCTTATGTGTTTTAGCTGCCTACAATTTGTGAAAAGTGCAATGGGTTTGTGTTCTTTCTCAATACGACCCGGAATTCGATGTTTCTAAAACCGGCCTTGTTCTACAAACAAGTCTATGACTTTGAAAATCAAGCTTTAAATTCTTAGTAATTGCAGACATAATTTGTACAGGAGTTATCTAAAAATAATAAATTCAAGACAATTTAATTTTGGTAGCGTGATTTTGAGAAGCCAAATTCATTCGTGCACATCATAGTAAATGCAACGATAATGATTTTGATTCTGAGGAAGAGTGGCCGACCACTGACCCTCTAAAAAGTGTGAATTAGTTAAGTTGGCGAGAGTGAAAATGGCATAAAATATAAATAACCGAAACGAGACGATGGTTTTCTGAAGTTTGACTCAGTGTCATATGAAATGCCCGATAAATTTCGAACTTTTAGTATTCAAAACTTTTAGTATTCAAATTTTAGAATTCAAAACTCAAGAGAACAATATTCTTCATCGTTGATAACTATTACAAACTTGTCAGATCCAACTGGCTATCAGCAGGCCTTTATGTTAGAGCATTTATTGCACAGTTCACGCATCATGTCTGGTGTTAGTGGATACCACACAAGTAAATATTGCTTTCAATGTATTCTGATTGGCCAGCTCGGAGCTGAATAGCAAGTACTATTTACTCTGAGTAAACGTAAACAAACAAAATGGCTTCTCGTTTCGCTTCAGTTACCGAGGAGAAATTTTTCGGATAATAATAATAATAATAATAGATTTGTATAGCGCCATATCCATGGCTCATGGCGCTTTACAGTAAAAAATGTTATTAAAAATAAAATTTACATTAAAAATTTACATCAGTGATAAAAAATTACTAACAAATAAAATAGCTAAGCTGTAAAAATGAAAGTAAAACTAGGAATCATTAAAACCTTTAAATAAAAACTGACTAACTTAACTAAGTGACTGACTAACTAACTAGCTAAACTATCTAATCTGCTAATTAACTAACTAACCAAAAGTCTAGTTATAAAATTTGTTAAAAAGATATGTCTTTATACAAGTCTTAAAATCTGATAGCGAGCCGCTCCCTCTTATATTGTTCGGATAAACGAGGCTGAGTATTTAACTTGCGTTTTATGTACTAAAACAACTTTTCACTTCGGTGTCGGTGAAAGTTGTGGATATTTACCTCCCTTTCGGTGAATAATTGTTAATTATTGGACAATTTATTTCATTTGCGCGGGCTGCCGTGTCTGACAATTGCACCTGCATGGGGTCCTTCCCCCCTGTTAAGTTTATTACGTGATTTTTTTTTCAACAAAAAGTTTAAACTTTTCGTTTCTTTGTTACAAATTTTGATATAGCTTTGATGATTCGGTAACACGACTTTGCGATTATGAGAGAATTAACCATATCAGACTCCCGCTTCGCGGTCGTGCGGTTTTCTTAATTAATCACTCGTATGATTGCGGACCGAACAGGCCTCCACTCTTTCCTTTTACCATTACTTATTACAGATTACAGCAAATATGTTATTCATGATAATCAGCAGAAAATATTTTAAAATTTTTACTCATTAACTTCAAGAAATAAACTAGATAGCTCGGCCTTACTAAAACAGAAGATAATGGCAATTTTCAAAATGGCAAATTCCTGGTATTTTAAGGTTATCTTTTACAGCAAAATAAAAAAATCAAAAAAAAATCAGAGAGTTGATAATTAAAAGCCATAAATAGACATAAATACTCTCATTTCACACAAAAGTAATTAAAAGTCGGATATTTTTAGATTTGCATGAAATTATTTTTTTCTATCGGCCCAGAAATTAAAGGTTATACGGAAGCAAAAAGCATTTTTCGACCCCGGATAGCCAATGGCATCATGCTACCTAATTATTTTAACACCTCAAATAACTCCGACTTATGAAATGGAAAATGTTTCAGTGCTCTTTCTTTGTAATTATTTCAGGTCATTTGAACAAAAGTTAAATTCTTAACTAGCAAAGGTGTCTTAACAGTAGCAAGTCAGCTTCTGACATTTGCATTGAGAAAAATAAACACCATGAAGCATCTAACAGTAGGCTTAATTGATCGAGATTCTTCATGCAGCAATTGGTCTCCTAGAGTGACTTTTTCTCCAAAGACGAACGGAAACTTAGCTTACTAATTTCTCCTTAAAATATCAGTATTATTCAAACGAACAAGTGCTTCGAGAATTAGGAAGAAAATCAACTAGGAACACCATCGTAAAGCATCACCAAAAGCTCAGCGTTAACATTGTAGAAAGAAAAATTATGAGTGGCTCTCAATATCAAAAAACTCTAATTTGTTTAATACTAGTAAATTACCAGTAGTTCATTTTGTCTTAATTCGAGCAGCAGTGCGGATGAAAGAAAACTTTCAAGAAAAATGTAATATTTTGCTGTTATTTTTTTATCAAATGGACTTATCAACTGGAAGATTCGTTTATTTTTCCAGTTGACGTAAATCGACGGGGAAAAAATTACTCTTACTAGCCTTTTTCTCCCCATGCAGTTCGAAGAGGTCCCACATCTGACATTAATAAGCATTAGAATGATGTCAAAGATAATTTATAAGGCCATTTCCCAGATAAAGAGGGGAAAAAAAAAAAAAAAACAATCACTGCTAGATTACTATCAGTTCAAGTGTTCAGGAAGACAGTTACATCAGTAAGCAGCCACAATATTAAGACAACTTACCGGTATGAGAGTGTCCCCGTTCGACGCAAAACTAACGCCAGTTTGAAATAAAAACAATTAAATGAAAACGAAGTATCGCTTTGATGCCGCACTTCACGAACAGAATTGAGGACGTAGATGTCTTGATTAATACGATTCGGAAGGTGTTGGCCCTTCGATTCGTCAATGTATCAAGCTTGAAAGTATGTTTTCGCCAAGGACGTGCTTTCTGCGATCAACAGCGTTGCGAATTCTCTGACGGTTTGATCAGATGCAGTTAGTTGTATTCCACTGATTAAATCTCGAATCGGAAGCTTCGTCGTCAAATTAATGAAAGCGCAAACTACTTCAAACGCCAATCACGTACAGATGATTTTAAAATTCACATGTCACCGCCCTGCAGAGCACATGTTGTCATTCCATTAAAAGAAAGCTCGCAATTGGTCGAATAAAAAATCTTGACACTGTGAAAGGAAAAGAGTTGCCATTAAGATTTTTAAAATGATACACTGTTAATCTTGTTTAACTAAGCTAAAATGCATATTTTATGCAATCGTGATAAACAATTGTCTCACGTTTTGCCATCAAACTGACTCTCCTTCAATTGTTTCGAATGAGACGATGCGATGGAAATAAGATTAAAAATCTATCTAGAAGCAAAAATGACCAAGAATTAAAATTTCAGCGTAGAACGCTAATGCAAAGGTGGCAAGAATAATGAAAATGATCAACCAAGATATTTTTCTTGATCTACTAACAAATTCTTAGAACTAATCCTGACATAGATGTGCGTCATTCAGTTAATCACGACAAGTAAGCTAACATCAGTTAGTTGATATAGTATGCACAGGCTTCTCAAGGGCTGTTCAGTTAGAGAGCTTTGACTTTTCAAACCAAAATACCAGAGTCAAATTCACCCATGAATCTAAATACACTAATATCCGGCTCTCCTGGCGCACGTGTTTAATACGACACCCAATTATTACACACAATTTTGCTGTCTCGGCGAAAAGCTCAACTATTTTGTTCTCAAGGACACCTTTTATGTAAACCAAGCGACACTCTCTCGTACAATGTTAACCTCGCTGGACACTGGCTATCTGTGCGCTGTAGATTTTCGTTTTTTCACGATTGTGTGCCTTTGCACAGAGTTCGTGTTCGACGTGCTGACTCAAAAATAAGCTAGCTCTAGTAATTTCTGAGACGGGAAAACCTCATTGAGGCCCCATGGGGGAGGGGGCGGGTGTTAAATGCTGAATGTTTTAATCTTATTTTTCTACTGATTTTAGGCTGAAAATATTCTTGTGATTAAAAGTTGTGAATATTGTTAGATTTCAGTGTGTAACATTTCTGTTTTCGAATGTAGCTGGTGTATGGATGCATGGTGTAATTTTGGAGCCAGACTGCAGGCATTAAAACCGGATATGAGGCAAATAACTTCTTGCAGAAATGTTACTAGCATCGAACACGCTCTGCATGTTGCTGCATGCTGTTTTTGTTGCTTTTTGGCTAGTTTTGCCGTTTATAGAAAGGAAGAATTTTATACGGTTTAGTTAAAAACATACAATTGTATTGTATTTACAAATTTTCTACACAGAAAATTATATTATATCTTCAATTATATTCTTAAAATATTCTTAATATTTCGCAAATTTCAGCCTCCATATCGTTACCAAATATATTCTTATAAAAGAGTGTATTTTCCCATCCCCCGTTAACATTTTACCTATATATCCCGTATCCCGTTAACATTTTACCTATATATCCCGTATCCCGTTAACATTTTACCTAAATATCCCGTATCCCATTAGCATTTTACCTAAATTTTCCATATCCCGAAAACCCCTAATAGAAACTCCTCATTGTTGTAGGTTAACATTTTGTTTCCATAGAAACTGGTAACTTTTTAGGAAACGGTGTTGACGAGAAAACTTCACTGACTCACCTCACCTGGTGTAAAACATATCAATACAACCGTAAAATTATTAAATATCACCAACAAACAATAAAATAAAGCAGTTAAAAACAGGTATTAAGTCGTTAACAAAATATGAAGTTTAGTAGGTCACTACATCTAAACGTCATTCAGACGCTGCAAAGGCCAAACATATTCCATTAACGATCAAATTTCCTATAATGGATGTGAGTTGTCAAAACGTGACGGAGACCGTCAAATTGAACACCAGATGTCTCAATAGCGGCTCTCTAACATATTCTTATCACCAAAACCCAGGTTTTTAATCAAAGACCAATTGTGAGAAGAAAATGCATACCTCTTCTGTGCGACACCATCGCGGGAGCAAAATAATAATAAAAAAAATTCACCTCGTATATCGTACACATTTTTTTTTTCATAACATCGAAGGAAGAATTTTTGGCCGAAGCAAGGCAATATTTTCTGGCACCCGAAGAAAGCAGGTGAAAATTCGAAATAACTTTTTTCTAGCTACCAGAGCTTTTCTTTTCTTTTCTTTTCTTTTCTTTTATCTATTCAGGAACTAAACTGAAATGCTGAATGAACAACCATCTGTCATTGCTACTTCTAAGAATTTTGGTACACGCGGATTATCATCCGAAAATTGAAAACTTTGGGATGCTGTCTGCTTTTGTCAATGTGTATTTACATTGCAAACAAACAAAAAAAAAACAAGAAAAGCTAACTGTGGTTTCAACTATTTTCTCATACGCCAACTGTGTCCATACATTTCTTCTCTTTCAGGAAGGTAAAGTTATTAAAATCCTCACAATGGACGTTTACAATTGAAAACAATTTAAAAATCTTCTAGTTTATAGGGCTTCAACTCTGAAATTACTAACAGATTCAAAATTGGCTTCGTCGATGAGAATTTTATCAATGTAAAATTGAAGCAAATAGCTTTTCAGTACAAAAGTAATTTCTCTCACCTGCAGCACAAAATAGACAAGAGGAAGTCTATGTTTACGTTGAATGTAGAGTTCAATCATTGAAATTCCGTATGTGGGACCGTGTAACTTAGCTGTAACATTTCCCACGCCAATGAAATGCTTTGACGCTAAATTGTGTTGGGATCAGTTCAAAAGATTCTGGAAAGCTTGATAAGGACTGATTGAAAATTGGAAAGTCTCAGTTTTGGGTGTCGATCTGTTTTTGAGAATGATTATAATTAATACTATATACAAAGAAAACTCTTCAGAATAGACGTTTGAGGACAATAACTTGAGTGCTGCAACTAATTTCAGAACGGCAATAAAACGTATTTTGGAAGGTTCACGTCAACAAATTGCCTTCACTTTTGAGAAAAAGCTATTTAAGAAAACTGGACGTCGACACAGCCCGTTACTAAAATTCAAGTTTAGTTTAAATGACCGAGCATTTGCTACGAGGTCCTTAATCGCCAGAAAACATTAATGCTTAAGGTTGTAAAATGATTCTCAATGCATACTATACAGTAAATAAACAGGCAAGCACGGTATATACACGAACCAGCTATATCATATTGGACTTTCACTTAACAGCGCTGGTTTTTGATAAAGATGGTGAGCAATTCCTTACCTGCAGAGCAAACGACATCCGTTTTATCTGCATCTGAAGAAATACGTGCTGGCAATGACTGACACGTGACCTATATTAATATAGGTCATACGCTCATACGCTGCGCGCTCATTAAGTAAATGCCACCGGATTGGCTGTGGGCTTTGTTTGTACAGTGTCTCTTTAGTCTAGGGGAAGATTTTAATTCAAAATGGCTTAGACTACAAGCTACTACTACTAGACTACTGGCTTTGAGATCCTAAAATGTTAGCAGAATGTGGACTTCGTACCACTTTGAGATCTGTTATCTTGATATGAGGTTACTGTGTTACGTTCAAAATTTCATCATGACTTCACATTAATGTTCATTATTACAGGAACTCAGACAGAACGTGAAGCACTGTGTTGTCATTCACAACTGACATGCAAATGTTTCAGTACACTCTTCTTTTTTTTTTTTTTAAAGAATACATTTTATAAGAACAGAATATCTAGGCTGAAATTTGTGAAATTTTAAGATACTTTAGGAATAAACCCAAGGGTGCGATTTGAAAATAGAATTTCGTGTGTTGAAAATTTGAAAATACAATAAAACTATATGTCTTTTACTAAGCCGTATAAGTGCTGCCCTTCTCTAAACGTCAAGAAAAGCCAAAATACAACAAAAACTGTACTAGTCGTATGTTCGATGCTTAGAAAATTCTGCAAGAAGTTATTGATATGTGTCATGTCAGGCTCCAAATTACTTGACAGCCTTTAAAGTCGATAAAACCGAAATGTCATAAGCTATAATCTGCGAATATTCACAAGGATATTTTTAGCCTAAAATCGGCAGAAAAAAAAGGATATTCAGCCTGTGCCGGAAAAGCAATATTCATGTTTTAAAAAAGAGTGTGGGAAGCCCTAATCACACAGAACAATGTAAATTGTTCAGTACAAACTTAACCAAATTTCGTTGGGATAAATTCTACCGGTAAAAATGGTAAATGTGTTCGATATATTAGGCGAAGGGAATTCGTCCTTTACGTTAAAAAATCCATTCAAACTTCTCGAAAAATAACGGGAAGCACGATGCTCGCAAATTGTATCTAAATGTCCTTTCCGCACAAGGCTGGAGAAATTTTCCGTCCACTCTATGCGGGAGAAATTTTAACACGCAACAATCACCAAATTTTGGATTCAGTGTGTCAAAGGAAAACTCGGTCGGGGAAATCACATGATTATCGCGACTTCATCGTTTTCGTTTTCCGTCCTCACTAAAACACAAAGCCTGCGTTTCCAAATTCCTCCAGTTTAAAGAGCATTTTCGAAAAGCTCCGTTTTCATGACTCAACTATTTATTTACTTTTCAGATAGACCTAGCTTACTTTTTGAAGAGGAATATCACAAGCATTTATGACGGGAGATTGGAATATAGAAACTGGTTTGGGGAGAGGGTTATTTGCCATAATATTCTCCACCTCTGTTTTATAGGTATATTACCTAACCAAAAATGTATGAATTCCTTCATTGAGCAAAATTTTGCTCGTTAGAGGTTAAGAATGGTCAAATAGACAGAATTATGGAGAAAAAGAAAGTTCTGGAGAAAATATTAATTTGTTCTTTTCTTTAAACCTTTGGGCAAGGGAGAAATGATTGTTACCCAAATTATTTCTTGCGTGTTATAAAAACGGGGAAATATTTGATTCGGAAGCCAAATGTCAATATTTTTGTGAGTCCTGTAAACAAATTGCGAGTGCACCCAAGACAAGACAAAATTTCCGCATTTACGTTTGGTCCCTCCCTTGCGGGAAGTCATGAGGCATGAAATGTACAAAGAAGAGCTGTAATTTTTAACGGTAACTATGGGGCACAGTAAGCTGCCAGTGGATTTGCTATAAGTGCGTTTGTAGTATATTCAATTGCCTGATCGAAAGCAGTTAAGGTTAAATTGTCATCCGTTGGAGCACTTTGCTTATGCTTCTATGATAACGTGCCTATTCGTTATTTAGCTTTCAAAATGCCATTGGAAAATATGATCAGTTTTTCCTCGTATACTTCTAAAGGATGCTGTCTGCTTGTGTCACTGTGTTGTCACATTGCATGTAAAACAAAAAAGCTAACTTTGCCTTGGAATAACACTTCCTTTATAACTTCATATGTCCATTATAATTGGAAAAAACCGCAATTCGTGATCCATTTGTCCAATTTTTGCAATATTCTAAAAGTAGTCAAATTGGATTTGCTTAAGGGCTCAAGCAATTTTGAAAACTTGACTTCTTACATTTTATGAATTTCGTATCAATTAATTACGAGTTGTTCTCGAGGTCGTGCAATTTCCTTTACACTATTCTTGCAGAGGTGGAATTAATAATATTATCACGGCTGATTGAAAATCAATACCACACTATAACTCAGGAATAACACGCTACTGTTGGTTGAAAACAATGCGATGGAGCTTGGATTTCTCCCAGGCGACGCATCCATTAATATGTTCCTCATGATGGAGTACTTAAAGTGTGTCACTTCTTTTTGGTTTATGATATGTTTAATCGACTTTTTTAAAAATCTGCGTCAAAAAAAACCATCAAATTTGCTGACATTTGCTAGGTTGGTAAATGGATTTTTAAGAAATACTGAAGGATAACCATTGTTTTTTATGTCTATCAAGGCATGAGTACAATTTTTAATTTATCTTCGCCATCGTCAAGCATCCTCACTTCTTGATGTCGTTAATAATTCATTAAGATCAAACAACGACAAAAAAAAAAAAAGACAAAAAAAAAAAAAAAAAGATCAAACAACGAAATGCTGAGATATAAACATGTTTTACTCTATCAGTGCACGGCTACAATCTTTAATATATATCTTCGCCGTCGTGAGGCATCCTCCCTTCTTATAGTCGTATAGTCGTTAATAATTCATTAAGATCAAACAACGAAAATCACAATCACGACGATGCTTGGATATCCGACCTTAAGTTACAGGTTTTTAGTTTTTTTTCCGTTTTCTCCTTAGTTTTAGTTTCGATTGAGAAGATATATCAAAAGACGAGATGGACAGTGTCTCATTACATTTAGAAACTCCTTGAAGTTCGTCGAAAATACACGCCTGCGAGATATATTCTCAACTCTAGATCTATTCTCGTTGTTTGAAAATGTGGTTAAACAGTCCATGTATCCGATACATTACTTCCCAATGGGTTTCTGTTGTTTTTGGAGTACTATTCTGCACAATCAAACGCTTAGTGTAGCTTTTCTCATAATGAACATGTGTTTGTGAGTTCTCGAATCATGTGACTCGTTTTACATGTAAATTGTCCAACCGTCAATCATAAGATGGACTTTTTAGTCGTCAACTTGCAAGCAAGAGTAATTTTTTTTGTCAGCCCTCTAAGGAAGTAGCTGTTATTGGTCGCTTAGGACGCTATCAGATCTATTCTTTCAACATCTCTTATTTTGAACGCAATATGTCATTCATTGCCCAGATGCACAAAAGGCACTCATTTCAGCTATGGTTGTTAAGTGTTCAACTATCAAACGTTTTTTTTTCTATTTTGTGGTTAACGTCTTAATAGCTCTTAAATTAAATTCCGTCTTGAATTGTTTCTTCAGAATGTCCAAAACCATTTACCACTTAATTAATCGCCAGAAATTAGACTATTTTATGATTGTATATTGCTAAAATATTTTCATACTTTTCAGTTAAGCTACTGTACCCTTAAAATACACTGAGGTTTTTTCAAGCACCGTCAACCGTGCCTAAAATTGAATGGCGTAAAATGAGAATTTTAGTCGCCTTAAACTGTCTTGCTTAACTCTCCAGCTGTTTCTTGGGCAGACCGGCAACTTAATTTTGGATATATATATCATGTTTCTCTTTTTATTTTTGACAGATAAGAAGCACGCAAACCACTTAAAACATTAATTTGAGCGCCATAAACCCTTTTAATTTTAGGAAAAGGTTTTATTAGCTCGCCGCCGGCGATTAGAATTAAAAAGGAAATTTTACACATTCCGCTTAACGATTTCATACAGCTATTGTTTCAACTGGGCATAGAGTGTATGTACTACGCATCGTTGTTCACCTAGTCTTAAATGTTTTGAATCTTCAAAAGAGAAGAGCTTTCAAGGTTGTTTATTGTTAAGAACAATGTGAAAGACACATTAAGTTTTTGAAGAATCCCCAACGCTAAACCGCACAAAGTGCAATTGCTGTCATCTGTTTTATTGCGACTTCGGAACAAGGTGTTTTATCATAATAAATCACGATTCTTTTCTTCAACTGATGTTGATCAAAATTTTAGTTATCGTATTATTTTCCGGTTCTTTCCAAGAAAATACAGCTTGATATTTCAAGGATAAAAAACCAAGTTCGAGAATAAAACGCGATGATCTTCACTGCAATATTAACGAAAATCATTTCGAAAAGGCAGGTGGTGATGAAAATCGTGCAAGAAACGGTATTAAGTTCAAATTCTGACAACTAAGCACTAGCAAAATATATGTAAATCAGCAAATATTAATTCGAAATTAGAAAAAAGACCCAATAATTTAGTTGACGGCTCAGGCAATCGAAACCTTCCAAGCAATTTTGTGAAAAATCGAAAAATATGTTTTTCTCAATACTATTAACATAACCACTGTGCTCTCGAATGTTTTTTTGTGAACTGCGTTTGATGAAAAAAAGTGGCATACATATATAGGATTGGATTAAGGTTGATACCGAACTAATTTAGGATGAATAAATTTTAGGATCAAGCCAGAAGCCAGCTTATATTTGCTTCAAAAAGAGCCTCATTGCGGTTGCAAGTGCCATTTTTGCGGACATAACAAACAGGTTAGCTTTAATAAGGGGAGGAATAAAAATGAGACCGTGTCCACAGATAAGAAAGGACAAATTCGAAGTATAAACGTGGGAGACCATTTAATAATAAAGCATAAATCATAGATATATACATACAATGTAGCAAGGAAAAGCAAGCAGGCAAATCAGTAAACATAGATAAAAATTTCTGAAAAAAGGGAAATAACATATCCAAGGTCCTTTTTCCATTCGAGAAAGTAACACAGAGGGGTAAGTTTCATGCCATGGAAAAATATTTTCCATTAAGATTACGAAATATAGCCAAAAGCGTACGAAGCTGGTCAACTGCGAAATTTATTAGCTTTGTCATGATTGCATGGCATTTGGCAGGAAACGAATTATTCTCTGACAGTTGCTGGGGTAAGGTTTTTTTAACCAGTATTTACCCCAGTTTGAACATATTTCACGAGTTAATGAACAATAACAACCAGCATCAGTGTTTTTAGTTTGGCTTTAACTCATGATTTTAACTTGACGGTTATGAATTTTTCAGCAAAAAAATGAGTTTTTTTTTTTTTTTTGTCGCTGACTGACAATATTGTAATTGTGTGGGTTTTTTTTTTTTTGGCAGTTTGAGGTGTTTATTGCCCTTCGAGAATTCTATTGCTCGTGGAAGTATTTTGATATTTTATTTCCTAATTACTTTTATTTTACATATTTTGCAGTAGTTTAAATGTTTTGCAATCACATATTAACCCTCATTTAGCAAAAAATATTTTGAGGTTGACTGTGTTGTTGGTTTCACTTCTGGAAATTGAAAGGAAGGATTGTCAAAGGTGCATTGAATGAAATCGATTCGAAAGGTCTGTGATTACGTGCAAAACGAAATGGACAAATTGAAAATCACGAGTTGTTAGCAAAGCCATGTTTTTTTTCATTGATTCTCAGGTGCACAAAACAAAATTTTCACTGACCTTTCTGTTCTAGCACTGAGGAGGTCATTCCGACGATTTGAAACTGGAGATAGTGACATAATTTTAAAGATGTTTTCGTCCGAAAGATACTCAGTAAAAATAATTGAAATTAACTCATGATTCTCCGGTTATGATGATATGTCGAAACAAGCAGGGACTAACTTACCTTCGGTTTCAAGGTGTGTAAAGTTGTTTCGGGATATTGGATCGACGCGCAAGTGGATAAATTGATTTCTGGTCAGGCAGAAATATATTGCTTAAATCATGGTATATATTATTGCACATCAACCAGTATCCAATGAGAAAGCAAGTGATTGAAATTGACTCATCATCCGGAAACGTTTGTTTGCTCACTGCCGGGATGCGGCGTATAATCAATCTATTCATTCAAGATTCGCTCGAAACTGTATTTGGAAATTTGGCACCCGCGACTGCAAACTGACAAAACTACTAATGGCCAGAAAGACATTTTTTTTGGTGACTGTGTTTACAGTTATGAGTTTATCTGTAAGATGTCATTGAACAAACGAATCTGAAAAATATGTGATGTTTTTTTCGAGGTTTTCAAGAGATTAAGAATCGATATAATTCTAATTGCAATCATACCGCGAGGCTCTTTTCATGTGCCGAAACCAAAGGCTAATAGCGTTAGATTGATAGCATTCGTAGTTGCGATTTTCGACCAGAGTTTGTTACTGCGAATTTACTTGGCATTAGTTATGGGAAACAGTCTGATTTATCACAAACGGCGAGTCATATTCCAGTCATGGATGAAATGTAGAACGTCTTGAAACTGACAGGCGCGGTTTCATCTCGTGGCTTGGTGACGTCATCCATGAGATATCGGAGTAAGAATGAAATGGATACTCAATACTTTTAAACCTAAAGCGCTTCGTTCTTTCGATCGTGAACATTCTGGCATCGCCAGCTTGTGCCCTACGTTATTTAAAAACGTGAGCCTCGTTCAGCTAGTAAGCAACATGGCAACTACAAATAAAAAAGAAGAAAACATAAATCTTGTCGCTATAATGTGTTCGGTAAAGAAATTTAAATTTGAACTAAATTAAAATTGTGGAAGTGAACATTTGATCGTTTTTCCTCAGCCTGGAAATTTTGCGAGGACGCCGTTATGTTAAAAAATAGTCGTCAGTTTTCTATCCGGCTGTACGTACGTGCTCTTGTAATAATGGATTACGTCATAATTTGTCAAAGTAGTATAGAGCCGAGTGGATCCACAAAGCTAAGGACACGAAGTTCAATTTCAGTAAGAGGATAGACACTTTTCAAAGTTATCAATAATTAATTATTTTCTCAGATGGAATCTATGAGATAAGAGAAATAAACTAGGAATTAGACAATCAAGCGTAATTCCAATTTTGGTTAAAAATTATAGACATTTACGAATGATATGTAGACGTGCGTTCTTGTTTTGACTTCACAGCTTGACTAGTCCCTGGTTCTAGTCTCCCGCGGTTTCTGACTTAACCGAATGGAAATTTTACGTTTTCATAAGTCTAAATCGCGAACAAAAAGGTCCGATATCCATTGTTTGTTTTTCGATTTCCATATCATGACCTCATGTAGATTCGATCAAGCAGATAACAAAAATATCTGTCATATATACGTTGAAGAAACGAAACCAAAACCATGCGGTGTTTGGATATCTACGATTTCAATCAACGTATATCTTTGCGATTTTATTTCTCCGTGTCCTTTTTAGTTTTAGTTTCGATGTGAGGAGATACAGTATATAAACTCTTAAGACAGCGTTTAATTTGGTCCTATTTTCAAACACCTCGAAGTTCATCGACTCTCTTCTCGATGTTTAGAAATGTGGTCATACACGGTCCTTGGTGTTTGATATATTACTGTAATTAGAGAACTGAATGACTGACAAAAAATGATCCTTTTCAACGGTGCGTCTATATAGTAGTGGTAGTGTGCTATTTAAAAGCTAAAGATGCTCAACGTTGTTAATAGCGGTTTTTTTTGTCGTGCGCGCTGCATGCACCATGCAAATCGCAATTCATGTGATAGATTTGAAGTAAGCTTATGACATGCGTGAAAGCTTTAGGGGAATCTTTGCTTACAATATTTGCTTCATTAGCAGTTTCTGATTGAGCGCGGCAAAAATGTCTACAATTACTAAACTTCACAAGCTCCTTTTAATTTGATGTTTTGAGTCATTTGGTGCCAAGCATGATGCCCTCTTTCGCCTGGGAAACAACAAAAAAGGAAGTGGTCTGCCTTGTTTTGTCCTCAGTCAATTGTGGTCATAATCTCTTGTAACTGCCTTGTTACTTACGGAATTACGTGTAACATGAATAAACTCACATAATTGTACACAAAGTTCCTAGTGAGAGATAAATTAATGCATACATGTTTCAACCCATGTCTTTGATGCAAAGAATTGATTAATTAAAAAAATAAATAAATAAATTAGAAAAACAAGACATTGACATATGTACGAGAGGTCTGACGTGGTGCCGGAGAGTAGGCCAAATCCAAAGTTTGGGCATTGTACTGGAACTAGCTTGAAACTGAGGTTAATTTAGGGAGTCTTTTCAAATATAAGTAACATGGATTAATTGCCCTGATTTGCATGATTTCGTTAGGAAACATGAACCGCGACTTGGCAAAAAAAAAAACCATGTCTGTGAAATGAGAAGTAAACGTTCAATTTGCGGTAAACCGATATAGTGATTATCTCTTCTATTTTGTCGACACCATTATCACGTGATAAACGCAACATTAAAAAAGTCTAGTTAGTTACTTTTTGTTTGTGTGGAAAATGTCTCTTTTTAAGCGAAACGTGAAATGTCTATCATATTTTCCGTGAATCGTGAAAGGATCTTTTTATTTTCTGTGAAATGTGAACAAGACACAATTTCCTCTTTAACTAGGATCGCAATTAATCATGCACGGGTATGTTTCTTTTTTCTTTTACCGACAATCACGTACTGTTAGCTCTCATTCTGCCTCACATTAAAAAAGTAAAATCACAACAACCAAAACACTTTTGTTGCAATGGGCAAGAGTCTTGAGCAATGGCTTTGAAATTGCTGATGGTTATGAAAACGTCTGTTCCCCACATGTTGTCCTGTAATGTGTTCCGTAATGGTTTCATTACAGAAAATATAATCTTCTAGATTTCATAAAATAAAGTATCTTTTGTCTTTATATTTTCCATTATTCAACTTTGCTCGTCCCGGGTGGTAGAATTTACCACATTTTGCCGACAATAAGGTTAATGAAAAGAAATGGAATAAGTGATTTCCTGAGTACGTACCAACCGGCAGGTCGGGCCCTTTCAAAAAATGAAATTTCTCTAACACACATTACTGAATGACGACCAACGAATCACCTGGAAATACTTTCATATTTTTGTTTGGTTATAGGCGAAATTGCATTTGTAAATATTCGGAACGATGGATGTTAATTGCTTGAATTTTTAAAAATGTATTCATGGTCGCGTAAGCAAGAATTCATTATTTTGATTTATTACTGAGAACAATTTACTATATGGGTAATCAAAGGCCCCACTTTAACTAACACAAAGCAAAACATAAAAAAGGGGAAAAAAAACCGAAGTAAAAGTTTACGTAGACTAAGACCAATTTCTTATCTGATTTTAGTCTACTCGTTAACTACCAATTTGCGTTGAAGTTCCGCCATGAATCCTTAATAGAAGGTTAGACAATCAGTAAGCAAATTTAGTGTTTTTGAGCTTCGGAACTTACAAAATTTAATTGTATTTTTCATACCGATGAAGTGGATTACATCTGACAAAACAAACATTTTCCCATAAACTTATATATTGCGAGGAAACTTAGATGTTGCTTGTCCTCGAAGATCAAAGGTTTTAATTTGTTTCTTTGAATTTCACATCACTTATCTAATCATCCTTTAATGGCGAAAAAAATTTACCATTATTTTACGACCGAGGATTGGGCGACGAAGACGAGGTGATGGATTGGTAATTGATAAGGAGGTGCCAGAAAGGTGTTCGTCCACCTTTATCTTATATTCATAATTATAAGCCACAATTGGAATAACTGTTTTTAATATAATACACGAAACCCAAAGGAAATGAATGAAAATTGCTTATCGCAAATTATTTTAAACATGATTTCAAGTAGCTTGTAGAAGCAGATAGCCTCCCTGGCGGTGAGTGAAAGCGAACGAGCCTTGCACCAACAAGATAACGTCGGTAAGTCGAAGTTATTTAACGCTAGCCACTGCTTTTAATATTTGGGGGGCTACTCTGTCCAAATTTGTACAGTTTTCGGGCTCTGGTAACAATTCCTCAAGCACATCGAGTAAACAAATTATAAAGGATTTCAAACGGGCCAATGTGGATAGTGAATTCGAAAAGTGAGATTTCTTCAGTACTAATGGATTGATCAAATATGTTTCTCACTATTTAGAGCTCGTTGTCCGTTGACTTTGGGAAGACCACTGTCCTTGTGAAACAGTTGGAGTAATGACACCATTTTAGAACTGGCATTCCGAAAGCTACATGCCCGTAGTGTGTGTTTGAATTTTGTTGCAGACCGTACATGCAGGTAATTGTGGGAATGGTTATGAAGCTCGGGAAACCTCAAAGGAGCAAAAAAGGAGGACAAGATCTATGTTGAAAGGTCCAGGGCTTTGCATCGTACAATCTTTGCTTTGTTATCATACACTATGCGTGAATTGCGTAATCGAAGCATTTCTGTTGGTTAACTCTTCAGTCAAAAGTAAACAAACTATTGTTTTTTGGGCACGATCAAGGACATAAAAAAACGAACAAAAACAAAGAATTTTGTTGGGCTTCATAACCATTCAACTCTACTATGTACAAACATTTAGCTTGAAGGTGGGTGAACAAATTTCTGTTACAAACACCCGCTTTTTGAGGTCTTTTATAATTGAAAATATCTCGTAGCAGTTACTAAGAAACCGTGCATGTGTTTTACGTGTAAATGTCTCAAGTGTAACACATTACGTGTTGCGCCAATCAGAGAGCTAGAATACAATAGGTAAGCATTTTGCAGATATCTCTCAAGTAAATAAAACGGTTGACATGACTGGACAATTTGGCATGCCGTTTCAAAGTTTCAGTGCACCGAAATTTGTCTCCTCGCTTTAATTCGCGAAGTTACTGTCTAAGGATAAATGAATTGAGGTGAAACGTCAAAGGAAAGTACCGACATACGGAAAGCTTAAATTAAACCTAAGACTTGTTTGTTGAGAGAATTCTCTTATTATCTACACTTCAAGCTTTAATTATTTTGGCCACTGTTTTCACATTTCAGAAAGCTAACGGGTTTGAGAACTATATATGATCGTTTACCACAAACAATTTCCAACTTAGCTTCTTAAACTGAAGTTTTGCTGCTATTCCATCTATGTTTCGGATGCCGGTATTAATCATCATCTGGTTGAAACAATTAAATATCTGATTCATTAACGACCAAATTAAAGCGGTAAATAGTGCCCTTTGCAGAGAAGATGGTTAAATCGCCTTGACAAAAATAATCAGTGTAAATGTCTTTTATCAGTTTGTTTGGTGGAAATCGATGACCCTGCCTAAGTTGCTCCGAGGGAGGTCGGCTGCCTTTGATGGACTAGTATCCCTTCTACGTGACATGAGACTGAGAAGCATGCTACAGAAACAGGGGAAACTTGCTCCTCTATAACGCATTAAATTGGAACAGACTTTGATAATGAAGGGGGCAAACACGCATTTGCCAGAATTTCGTTAAGACCATTCTGTGAGTTCGACATTTAATAATATTGCGCTTGGCAGCCCTGTACGTGTAAGTTATCAGATGAAATCTAGGTCCATAACAAACAACAGTAGACCTCCTGCTTATGTGAAATTGTCCAATAACAGTACCAGCAGGAGGCCGACATTACAATCTTCATGAAGCTCGACAACGGTAAATTGAAGCAAACTCATTAAATGACAATTAGAACACTTAAAATCATCAATATTAGTCACTTTATACGTATGAATGTGTCAGAGCTGAAAGATGCATCAACATCAAATGGAAACCGGAATACTTTTCTCCAACAGAAAAAAAAAAGCTAAAGAAACGCAGAATAGGTTTCTTTTACGGTTGTCGAATTATTAATAGTTATTAAAAAATTCCTGACAAAAGCAACCGTAAACATTTGATTATCAAGAATTTGCACCATAACATTTCGACCATCTTGCCACCGGCAAAATGTTTGGCGGCGAACATGGATGGAATCGTACATCTTGATAACCTTGGTGTGGTAATTAGTGGTTGCTAGTTTGTTTGACGATTCAGTCAGTTGTTTGAGAGCATAACAAACGAAGAAGTTAATTTAGATTCTTTTACACAAATTACAAGTTTGAATGAAACATCTTCTAATCTGAATAAAGCTGATTAAAACTAGATTGCGAAAAGGATCATTTACTTCTTAAATTGCAGAATCAGGACAACTGAATAAGAGCTTTTCTAATATCAAGGTTTCTTCGAAAACAAAAAAGGTTGAAAAACGGCTAGATTTAAATTTTCAGTATAATCAAGTGAGAAACCCTTTATTGGCATACACGTACACAAACTCAAGAAATGCAATTCCACGTTCTTCGATTTGAAGGAATGCCTCTTAATCAAGCGGCTCCTAAGTACCTCTTCTTAGAAACGCCTCAAGTGTCTTAATATTTTACAATAAGGTGCTAACTAACTATTGGCTCATTCGCCCTTCTTTAAAGTATTTTACGGTAAGATACTTGATTAACAAATGGAAGTTAGGACAAAAGCAATAACATTATTCTAAATTTTTTGCCCGTGGCTACCATGTCGCGGTTTTTGGGTTGATTAGATAATAGATAAGATTTGATTCCAGAAGGGTTTTAGCTGCTACAAAGACAAAAGCAATCTCTTATCAAACTTGATCTTAAAGAGACTGACCGAAAATTGAAACAATTTGAATAAATTCAGCGTCACAGAGTCAACTGAGTGATACGTACGAGGTTAGTGCTCAAGTTAAATTTGGTCTTGGTTAGTTTCGATCCATCGCCCGCAAAAGAGTTCAAAGGACCTTCCAGGACCTTTCTCAGGTAATACGAACCGATGATGAACGATTTGTATTGAGTAATTTAGCTTTGTGTGTGGGCTTGCAATGAGGTCGATCACAATTTAAGGATTTCAGTTCATGACAAGCTTGCTAGCTAGTAGATCACCCCTGACAGAATAAAACTATTCAGTTTAGCGCTAGAAACACATCCACTGATACTTGATAACGCTAATAATGTTGCTAGTTCAGAGAAGAAATATTTTGCTGCTCTATGCAGAGACAGTCGTTAAAGTTCTAACTAATGTCATGGAACGGAAAACTTATAGCTTACAATGATGGCTCTGAACAGCAGTTTCTATAAAACAACAGGGGCACTCACTTAACCACGGTTTTCTCTCGGATGCTTTATAACTATGCTGTTTTGGGCTATGTGAAGTTTTTTTAAATGGGGGATTAAAGACCTTCCGAAAAGATAATTTACCGAGACGATCCGTTGAGTGCCCGTGATATAAGACCTAGCAAAATTGACACTCTCCCTGGTTCGGTTTTACTCCACTGCATGCATGATGCGAGCAGCATTTTTGGCAAGCGTCCTTTCACAGCTTGCTGGAGTGGACAGGGACCGCGGAAGTATTCATAGCGAGTTTGAGCTCTCGACCCGAAGGCCAAACCATACTAACCATCATCAATACAAAGAGCACCACTATCATTTCGTTTATGTTTCTTCTCGTGTTATCAAACCGAGAATCCTTGGCTTACGTTTCTTGAAGGGAATTCCAGGGATATTTTTGATTCGTTTGACAGATAAAACACTAATGAACATGATTTGTTTTGCACACCTCCAGCGAATGCGTTGTTCTAGATATTGATAAATCTTTGCACATAAATTAGATCCCCTTGCCAGATGTTGGTTCGCAGATTATATATGAGCTTAATACCGGTAGGGGACTGCGATTACAGGACTTAATCTGTAGGGAAGTCTGTCTTGCGGTTTCTTAGAAGACGGTAGGGTCAAAACACTAAGAACTTTTCCCAAAAATGGTATATCTTCCAAATTCTATGGAGTGTTCGACGGAACTCAAAACATTAACAATGCATTCGACCAGCCGTTTCACTTCAGTCTGTGAGATTGTGATGACACTAGTTATTAATTAGCTTGTTCAAAAGCTTGGCCCACTTCCACAATACACAAAGGCCACTAATAGGCCAACATACATGTAACCACGAAAGAATGCCGGCGAAGAGGGACAAAGGGAAAAGCTGATCAAGAAGGGAAAAAAAAGGGGGAGGAAACTACAACAGTTTTGGGTATAGCTACCGCTTTTTGTTTTCGCCCTTAGAACATTTACGTTTCTGCTCTGGGCCTGCTTCAACCGAGATTTTAAAACACTTTTTCAAAATCTGCACGTACAAACAGTGAGTGCGTGAGCCTTTTAAGGATGCTCTATACTTAACCAAAAAAAAAAAAAAAAGGAAAAAAAAAAAAAACAACGCAATAAATAAATTAAAAACAAAAAACAAGCAAACAAGTAAATAAACAAATAGATAAACAAACACAACAACACCAACAAAAACACCTAAAAACAAACAAGAACAACAACAAAAAGAAACGATAAAACTTAAAAGCAGCAACAACAGAAAAAAAGCATTCTGAACAACTGCTGACGCTGAACTGTAGACTTGGTTGACATTGGTTTTCCAATCGAAGGGGCAGACAGAAGAAGAAGCAACTTTCCACAAGCAGTAAATATGGTCAAGTTATTTGCCGCCCTGGAGGCCGATATAGGGAAACCCTGATTGATTGATTGATTGATTGATTGACAGTGCCTTGAGTCTCGAGTATAGACCTCTGAGTCAGTATTCACTGCGTTCGCCCATGACTGGTGCTATTGAAGTGGAAATTAAGATCAATTTCCCACCTTATTGCCGGTGCTTACTCTGGAAGTTAGAATAACAAAAAGCATTCCTAATTTCTTTTTCACACCATGTCCAGTTAAATGATATGTTTACCTCGTCTGCGAGAAGAAATTTTTAAAATTTGTAATCAGCTTCAATTTTTGTTTTTCCACCGTAATGGGCTTTAAAAACCGACACGATCGGTGGTCATGCAGTTTCTGTTTCTATTTTAGACCAAGTCATTTTATCATAAAGGCTTAAACAAGAGGGCTTAAGGCATGAAATGGCGCTAAACTTACTAAAGCACTCACTGAATACTCATTCAGTTATCATTACTGAAATGTGCTCTCTTATTACGTGGGATGCAATGCCTTTTCGTTTGACGCAAGATTCACATTGTAAGTTACGTTTTCAATTACACCCCTGTTTTCGATAGGTCAGCCTTATGAAACGTTTCGGATTTTTATAAATTAATTATTAAGACTCGAAACTACAATCTTTCCCCACTATCTATTTCATTCTCTTTAGTTTGTCCGTCAACGAAGCGAACCATGAAAAAGTTAAAAATAAAATATGACCAAGACAAATTTGTCATTTTTCTTCGTCAATATAGGAGCCGTAAACCTTTCAACAAAAGCCTTAGGGGTGTTTCGATGCTCCTTTCAAGTCCACCGGGCTGTATAAAATTTCCACACGGCCTTTTTGATTAAAGCATACCCGAGAGGTCGTTAAAGTTTGCTAAGCTGTTGAAATACAAGCCCTTTGCTGCCATACTGCCACTTAGTTTAGTCAGTTTATCCTGACAGCCTTAGCACCAGTTTTAGTGCATATATTAACCTTTGTGTTCGCTACACGATTCTTGACCGCTGTATAAGCAATCATGAATGGTCTTAAACACGCTTGCAGAAACTCAAAATGCATATTAAATCTCTTTCTCTCAACAGCAAAAACATCTTTATTTCGATTTTCTCCCTGATACTTGATACACAAAATTTGTTTCTTTTACTTGGAAAGCTTGTTTCGCAATTTTCCTGGCAGCTGCCTACCGAAATAATATGCCAAGCCATTATACATGATGGATGTTTAGCACTCGTCATTGAAGTGTAAATTATGGAATCGATGTAATTTCAACTGGCGATAATAACTGAAAAGCGGTTCAGTTTTAATCTTACGCCTCATTGTTTGAGAGTAGTTCACAGTTTATCTTAACACCTTTCTTCTGAGACCGTCGCCCAAGACTCAACATTAAAAATCCCCGAACGTTCATTTTTCATAATAAAGAAAAACAAACAGTACCGCAAAAGGAAATGCTTAAAAGCCAATATTTGTCGTTGCTTATAATGGTTAAATTGTCGGTATTTCTTAAGCAAGAAGGCAAGTTAAACGTAGTCAAATTGCATTAACTTTGCACCAACTCTGAATTTATGAGTAGCTACGCTAGCCGAGGCTGGAAACCGAAAAAGAAAAGCCTTCAGTACTAAGGTAAGTAGGCAAACAAAAGAATAAGGAAATGGCAATGGCAGAGGATATATATTGCACTGAAGATGTATTACTAAAATTGTCTTCATATGGAAATTATCGGGAAAGTGTATTAAAAGAGCTATACACATCAGACGTGCTAGGCATCCGTTGTACAGAGTTACCTTCAATTAAGAAGAAATAAAAATTGAAAAAAAAAAAAAAAACCAAAAAAAAAAAAAACCGAAAAATCATGAACAACATAAGTTTTCAGTGAAGTAGAAAATCATTGAAGAGATTAGTGACAAAACAAAAACTGACAAATGAGGAAGGTTAAGATTACAACGAGTAAAATAGAATGCATATGCTGAACTTGAAAACTTTAGGGTATCTTTTTTTTTTTTAAATTTACGATCTTGTGAACTAGCTGTGCTCAGCGTCCCAGCTAGTGATGCATAAGAGCAAAAAGTTAAACTCCTTCATATCATTTAAATCTGTATTGTCGGCTTAAGTCAGAAGTGTTTGATCGACGGTTATAGAAATGATGATAGAAATACTAATTAGCTGTAACAAAACAGGATCTTGTTAGACTGTTGTAGAACTGTTCTGCCAGTTTCACTTCCAAAATCTATTCCCGAGCTTTTTCTTCATCACGATACCAAAGATGTGGAGGATAAGATAAACATACGTTTGTAAACAATTCGTTCCGGACCCAACGTGCCTTTTTGGAAGTAACAGTGCTAGTCTTACTGCTTTTCGCAGCCGCCGCAGCGAGGAATTTTTGACCACTAATTATTCCAAGGAAAAAGGGTAGTTTTCCAGGACGGGGACATTTTCGACCTGAGTATCAGGCCTTACTTTCGAAAAGCCTCACACGCAAGCTGTGACGTTTTGGATATATGACGCGTGTTAGAAACATTAGGCTTAACAAATGGTAAACGCCATAGCGTGTACTATTGAGTTATGGATGCACGCGGGAGGTTGCTAAGCACGAAAGAAGCGTAAGAGTCGCACGAGGCGATAGCCTCGTGCGACTCTAGCTTCTTGAGTGCTTAGCAAACCTCCCAAGTGCATCCATAACTCAATAGTACACGCTATGGCGTTTACAATTTGTTTTATAACATAACATTGAGACATTGAACAACAGAAGTCCTTTTATTGAGCTACATCACACAAAAAAAATGTTCTTGTAGTCTTACATGACAAGAGAAAACAAGCGCGCGAAAATTCACTCATGACAACCGACTGCACACCAGTAACTCGATAAAGTTTCATCTTCACACAACTGTGAAGACAGTTTCGCATTTCTGGGAAAAGGACGTCGGCCATTACTTTGGAAACAATGTCTGTCAAAAGATTTGCTTTATAAACATCAGCACACACGTCAGCAGCGTACACCCATGGGCAAATAGTAGACGCTAAATTAACCAATCAGAGCGCGCGCTTTGCTTTAGTTTTGTTATAAAACGTTTTCAACTTAGCTCGTAATCCTTTTGAGCATTTTTCCGTCTGTCGTAACGTACTTCCTCGAGTTCTCTTTTTGTTTCATTTGATTTCGTTAATGTTCGTCAGTTGTATCTTGTTCGTCGCAGAAAAGTTTTAGGACCTATGTAATGACAACGTGGACATCGAGGACGAAGCTTAGTAAAAACTGGATTTATATTTTACCTTTGAATGACGTTATGGAGGAAATTTATTTAGTGTGCCTGTCGGTCTTAACACTTGTCCAGTCTAAATAATTTAATGACAGCGTTCAATTCCAAAAGAAGACGTAAAAATTTAGCCGTCGCGGCTCACTTTCTCCAAAATGCACAGATTAGAACTTGATCTTTTCAAGTAGCTGTTTTGCAGATAACGGCTAAAACTTGGGCCATGCCAAGATTCAAAACGCACGCGGATAGCCACCGTGTGACGTTTTCGTTGGCGTGGCCATCGTGGTTTGCTTAAGCTCCCTATTGTGAAGCGACCTTTGGGGAAATTAGCCGATCACTTCAACACTCTTTGTTTGGTTGCTTCTCTTCTTATTTCCACTATTGATGACTTCGGTACAATACTCACAACGTTCTCTTACTGCTACTCTTGACTGGTTACAGCAATTACTACAACTACAAGGAGCTAACTCGTCACGTTCCTTTTAAGGGGACAACCACGTCATCCATCAAATCAATGTCAATCTGTCAATTAGGCTAACGTAATGTCATGCGCAGTTCGAATAAGGTTCTATTGCGACTGCGCACCAAGCTACTTAGCATATTTTCCTTCGAGGTTATCGAGGTTGACTAAAACATTTTCTACCTTGATTTCAAGATTTCTCTGAAAAATGCTGTGTCGTTTGAGGAAGGAGTAAGGCCCAGATATTAGAAAGATTTCAAACCAAATGCAAATAGGTCGGATAAGGTCATAACCCCGCTCCAGACGTGATAGAATGCATGATTGCTGTTTTTTGAATCATTGCAAGCGTAATATATTTAGGTCATTTTTAGGGGCAGATCGGGCGTTAATTAGCTTGAGTTGAACTTATGTCAACGGTTTTTAAATTAAACACGATGTAAACACACTTTTTTTGTAAACTGAGGTCTTCTGTTTATAATTCAGTAATTTATGATCGGATTTTAGTTACATTTTGGAACCTCTGACAATGGAATGTAGAGAATTGGTAAGTCGTTTTAGTTTTTGGCGTGCAATGGTTTATTTGGTAAGACAAAAGATAAACTGTCAACATTGGCTTAGCATCAACAAGCCATCTTACATTCTTGAATATTTCAAATACAAGAGAGATCTTTAAGCGATGCAAAAACGGTTTAAACATCTATGTGAGTTGCACAGACCTGATGTGACTATTTCATTAGGTCAACATGATCTTATTGATTCTTAAATCGGTTTAGCGTTTTCTCACGGGCGGCACCAGAATAACTGCACAGTTCCTAGAAGATCGAAATCAAGCTGTCTTCGCGTGGATCAATTAGCCTTTGTTTCGTACAAGATTTCACTTTAGCACCTGCCTTAACACTCACTTATTCTGTAGTGCCCCTTTAAGTTGCTCTGTTCATAGTACATATTACGCTTGATTTATTGAAGAGGCTACAAACAGGTTTAGCAGGAACAAGCTATTTGTCCTCGTAAAAGGCGATCTACGGGTGTCCTACGCATTCCTGATATAGCATTAATTTGATTAAGTCTCATACCTTTCCGTTACGATCCTCGGACTACAATCTTGCTCATTACCACGTACTTTTCATACTAAAGAAACAACAAAATACCTTTTTGTCAATGTAGCACAAATAAAGACAGAGCATTTGAGATAGGAAAGTTTACATGGTACACTGAAACTCTTTCAAAGGAAAGACATCCATCTTGACTTCCTATCTACCTTTCAGTCGTGTAATCTTGAGACGAGTTTTAATTATGCGGCAATAAAAGGTGAAGAAAAGCCGACAGTGATTTATTTTGAAAGCAAGTAATTTGAATGCCCTGAGAGCTATCGTCAAGTGTTTGGACAACCGTCAAACGTTTACAAATCGAAGAAAGATCAATAGAAACATTTATCCCTGTAGTGTCACTCAGGAGTCTCAATTGCACATACTTTGTTCACTGCACTTTCTTGAGGCGTGTTTTTTGGTTATCACAGCACCAGGTAAAACACTGTACGTTAAGAACATCTGTTACCTATCTAAGTATTTAATCAGCTAAGCACAGTTTTGAGACATTTTTGATGATACAACACACTTGGGCTTCTATGTTTACACAGGCGAGTTGTGTTTTATTTCTGTGCCAGCAGATATCGCGTCTCTGTGGCGGTGTAAACGCAAACACAGGCAATTAAGAGCCACTTTTGTTGCTCATGTACTTAAATTTACCAACTGTTGCTTTAACCTTCTTGCTTTCACAGTGAATGGAATTGCCAATCGGCGAGGACGTTTTCGACAATTGATTCACGTTACAGGGGTCACCAACAAAGACTCGACTGGTGATATGATTTGAGGTAGGCTATGAGGAGATATTTGGTGGAAAGGGTCGTGCTAATTTGTCATGATCAGCTAATCCTGAATGAAACCTAACAGAATATTTTGAAACAATAGGAAAAACAAACAATGTACTGAAAGCCGTCGAAGAGAAAGAGCGATGAAAACAGGTCAAAAATGAAACATTGCACAAGAAAGCAATTTTACGTCAATTTGAATACGTTTGCCATCTGTAATGCTCAGAAATCTACCTGTTCGTTCCGTACTTAAATTATATTTCAATGCCATCTTCTGGAGGTATGTGAAGGAAATTGTTGATGTCAACTTTACATTCCTGACATCACAAAAGCGCTATGCGCTAAGTAAAGCAAAACCACTAAAACCACATCCCAAAGTGAATCCTGCATTTTGATTGGCTACGCTACTAGGGGACTATTAGTAAAGTCCTCGAGTAGCGAAATTGGCGCCATCGAGCGTGACGTTTTCTTTCGTTTTATTCCCAAATATATATTTCTTCAATTTGCATTTGCTAACTTTATTATTACCTTTTCTGTCCGACTAGTTGGGTGATACTAAAACAATTAGACCCCCCGCAAGGGCTACAGGTCTAATTGTTAATTAGAGTAAAGTGGCTGTCGGTCGTCCACGAAATGCAACGTTTTTTATCGTTTTATTGAAGTTTTGGAAGAAATTTTAGACGTGAATGGTAATTAAATTCATGAATAGACTAAAATAACTGCTGATGGCCTTGGTTTGCAGTGAAATCGACACAGTAAAACTTTTTGAACGCTTACGGATTCTTGACTTCAAAACTTTGAAATTATTGAAAAAACGGGTGCGCGCACGTAAACAACTGCAAATTTACCAAGGACAATTCAATGCGTGCGATTTTGATAAGGGGAAAGTTCAATAAAGCGTTGAAAAATAATTGGAAACGTTATTTGCGTTAATTTCAGTTAGAATTCTACTAAAACAATTAGATTATTCGCTCTCGATTTCTATGAGGCGATAGTTGATTCGGCCTTCGGCCTCATCAACTATCACCTCATAGAAATCTCGAGCTCATAATCTAATTGTTAATTAGTATATACCAAACCAGTGGACATTTCGCGCATTCTTATTGCTTTCACAAACTCGGAATAGTGTTGCTATTCCGAGTTGGCGCGGCAAAGGTCTTAAGCAAAATAGCTACCGTGACAGAGGAGCAAATTTTAGCAGTAAACAAGGCAGCTGTCCCTGAGAACACCAAGAAGGCTACAAAATTCGGCTTGGTGGCTTTTACAGGTACGGTTTTGTTATTTTTAGCCGTGAAGTTATCGCCTAAACCGACACAAAACAATTTGTTGACAATTACTAAGTTACGTAAAAGTTGTTGTTTCGAGGTATTGAAATTAAAACTATGTCAACAATGAAATTCTATAAAATATCTTACAGAATGGCTTCAAATGCACAAAGAATTCACAACTCCTTTTGAAGATAATAATGTCGGTAGTTTTACCTGTCCGAAAGAAACTGTAACTTAAACTTCAATGCCAACCTTCTGGGCAGCAGCTCTCACCAAAACTTGTGAAGATTTTCTGAGGAATAAACTGACTGATTTTTTCCTAGAGATCAAGGCGTCGACTCCCAAGGGGGAGGGGGGGGTACTCCCTTATATGGGCTATATAGGTATGTGAGGCTCCAAAGGGTATGGTTTTTCAGCCGTTTCGGTCATAAATAGGGTATTAGCTGATTTTGGACATTTTGGTCATAAATAGGGTATGGTTTTTGCACTCTAGCCTTGATATGGGTATGTTTTTAAGAAGAAGCCACTTTTTCATTATTATCGAAAAGAAAATCAACAAAAGCCCTTCAAAAATTGTGTTTACGGTAATTTAACATTGGTCTGAACTAGGAAACTACTTTTAACGCAGGTCTGAAACAGGGTTTTGATTTTAGAGTCAGGTCAAAAGGTTCCGAATCTTTGGTCAGGTCATAAATAGGGTAGGGAATATCGCAGATTTTGGTCACAAATAGGGTAAGCGTTTTGGGAGGCGGGCCGCACACCCCTCACCCAATTTTTCTGGGAGTACCCCCCCGGGCATCGACCACTTCTTTTTGCTGTGTTTACCGTACTTTCGTTTCACTTAAAACACGAGACACGTTATGATTTTTCTAGTCGATCAACTGATGGACATTTTGCGCTCCATCGAACTTACGAAATAAAAGACTTTATGCAGTCTTCCGAGTCAATTTTTGCGGATATTTTATCCTACTGGTTTGGTATATACTAAAACAGTTATTCTCCTCTGTTCCGGTGGCTAGTGGTGGATACCGTAAATCTTCGAGTTAGCGCCCAGGGCGCTTATTTCAAATTTAGGAGAAGATGGGTGGCGCTTATTCGAGGGGGCGCTTAATCGAGGTGGGGCGCTTATTTAATTTCTCCCAAATCGTGGCCTGACATGATCAATTTTTTAATACATCATCTGGATGTAAACAACAACAAAAGCTGTTTATCGACATAAAAAGCTGATTCTTAAGTTAAAGACGCGGTATCGTTAGTACTTAACGTGTTCTCAAACTGAAACAATATACAAATCTAATACTACACGACGAAAACGATACATCCTATGTTGGCTCAGTACTCGTCACAAAATGGGCGAAGGTGAGGGGGGGGGGGGGCGCTTATTTCAAATTTTGGCCGATAGAAGGGGCGCTTATTCGAAGGGGGCGTTTACTGGAGGGAGGGGGGGGGGGAGGCTAATTGGAGGATTTATTAAAAAAGAACGAGACTATTCCGATGTTTTATCCACATGTCTGAAAAATGTCCATTAGGAGTCTCTTCACATGTTTTATTTTTTGGAAAGATTAATTTTCCTCAAGCATTGAATCAGGAGGAAAAGTCGAGGTTGTTCTTTATTTTGGTAAAACAAATCTCTTGCTAAACGCACAGTGACAAGTGCGACTTGATCGTTTTATCCTATCTCCAGGACCATGTCACCCAGAATCTTGGAGTGGACATAACAAAATTCAATGTTATGAAGTATGCTTGATGAACATATTTTTCTCGAATCCGTTTTATAAATTTTGTTGTTCGTTTTATATATTTGATTCTTATTTTTAAACAGAAAAATGCGTTTAATACGAATCCTTGATTTGACCATGGCAAATGACATTAAATATTCAAGCTTTTTTGATGGGTGAAATATCACCAGTTATGTTATTCTATTTTTACACTACAATATTTGTGAACCAAAGGTAAATAAACGTGTGTCGTTGTTTAGAGAGATATCTTAAAGCGTCATACTGCGTTGATTCACTTTTAAAAGGAGTAGTAGAGTATTATATGTAAAGCTTGAAGAAAGGGATACCTAACACGACATGTAGCTTCTAGTGCACTTGAGTGGGTGGTCCCGAAAAGATGGTCCCTGGCAACGCAAGCAATTAAAACAACAACAACAACAACAACAACAACAACAACAACGACAACAACAATAATAACAACAATAACAGCAACAACAGCAACAACAACAAGCGGGCATCACCCTAGATAATAAAACAGTCCGAAATACTTATTTGTTTATTCCGAAATTCCATTCGCATCTTCGCAGTGTTTTGCCAGTGCCATGTTTCTAGCTAATGATACCACCATCTTACCGGAAATCTTATCCGAAAAAAAAAGTAAACTATTCGCGCCGTTTGTTTACTCAAAGATAAGGTAATAACGTGGGGGAGCTTTTGTAGTTATAGCATGCTGTATTCTTCTTCGTATATGACATTCGATGATTTTTCGTTATAAAATAAGATATTGGTTCAGCTGGCTGGCTGCCGAGAATAGAAACCAGCTTTGGCGGTAACTTGCAGGCGTGTGAAAGTGATCCACACAAACATGGAAATTACACGTTTTTAGCGTTTCCTAACGGATCCGAAATAAAATACTAGTAGAAAAGGAAGGCTAAAAATTTTAAGCTTGGAAATAAAAATATGAAATGTAAAAAGCTTATCACTTTTATGAAATCCTCCAGTCTTCTGTTGTTTATATAATGAGAAAAAAATCGGAATATGTTCTTTGAAAATAACAGCATGATTTTAGTTGTTTATCTTTCTGGGTTTGATTCGATAAACTGTCACCGGCCTTTGATTCATCACTGCCAACAAATGATCAACTATGTAAAGTAGCAAGATTCTAAAACAGGCAATTTCATTATAGATTGCTTTATGACCTCCCAGAAAAGTCATTAGCCTTGAAAACGACTTAAAAGGATGACAGCCTTGTAATGGTAAAGCATTATTTTCTGATTATTAGCACTCATTATTCTTTGGGAAGTCGCTAACAATTCACTTTAACTGTCTTCCGCCTGGCATTGATTGCTGTCATTTTGTGTGCTTTGAGCTTTCTTTTAAATTAAAATCGCTCTTGAAAGTCCATTTATCATGAAAGGTCTTCTTTTCTGAAGTCAATAATATTCAGCTCCTATATCTTGGATATCACCTGCTTTATTCATAAGACGTCGTTCACTGTCAATGTGGAACGTTTAACACAAAAATATTTCTTGACGGAAAAGAGTCAACCAGTTTCATTATGAAATGTAATGATATATATCCTCACGAAGTCTTTGCAAAATTAAATTTTTGAATTTGCTTCCATTCATCGTTATGGACCACCCAGTCGGTAAGTAACATATATATTCTTTCTCGTTTTGATTCATTTCCTTTACTTGTTAAGTGGAAGTGTTCACCACCAAAAAAACCTCAAATCCTTGTTAAAGTTGTAAAACCGAATCTGAACCGCAGTTTCGAAAAGCGCTTTGATTTGGTTACAGTCATCGAGGCAAAAAGAGAGAGATTTCCTGCCCGGAAAATTCAGACAAAACATTAGAATCACGGTGGAGTTTTAAGTTATTTTGCATATTAAGATCAACGGAAATTTGTGAAAATTGAAGTAAGCTATTTTAAAGGAAATATCAAAATGTCCATTTTTTTATGATCGAAATTCACTGAGCCGTCATGCGGTTTTCAAGTGCCAAAGGTTGTCACTTATTTACATGCAAGATGATGAAAGTGTCCAAGAAATCTGATAGCATAATCCTGCCGGCTTTACCCGAATCCATTAGATTGTGTTTCTTTTCTTAAAATCAAGAACTATATTTAAGGGACGGCGTGCCACAAACTCGCTCATTTGAAACGAAAATAATATTTCCCTTGAAAGAATCCCTGTGCTAGTCGCTAGGTGTTAGGAAAACGGTTTGACAAGCTGGAGGAAAATTCAAAGACACCGCCGTGAACGACTGTTTCTATACAAAGTATTGACAAAACATTTGTGAAATACATGCATGAAGACGTGGCTTATTGGTTTTTTCAGCTTTGGTTATTTATATATGAACATCTGCGTCGTCCATTCCGCAGATGATAAAAGATCAAATTTTCGTTGCTGCTTCTTTTAATGGTAAGTCCGAAACTCTGAATAGCTTAGTTGTAGTTTTGGTTTTGGTTGTAAAGCTTTTGATCAAGTAAGGTAAGAGAAACTGATTCTATCTTTAAGGTTGGTGTTCAGTGAATGAAATGTAATCTTTTTTGGTGTAACTTCTATTTGGTGTTAACGAAATCAGTGTTTTTGTCACCTTGAGAAGGCAGAGCAAACTGAGATCGTTCCCACTGCAAAGAAGAAAAACTCGCCTTAGTCAACAGGTAGAGTGCTGAATTACGAGCTCAGACAAAACATTGAGGTTTTGAAAAACAAAACAACAAAACGAAACAAAACAAAACAACAAAAAAAGATCGCCGTGGTCCATTTAGCATTCAAATGCCAAATGTATTTCCTCTTGAACTTGTGAAAAATTTCTAAAGATATAACAATGTTCTAAAACTCTTTGACGCAATGAAAATGACAGGAGAGAGAGCGAAAACCATTCAGTTAAATGATTTTATTTTGGCACAATCTTCAAAGTTTCCGTAAAATCACAGCATTTATCAGTCAGCTCAAACAAACAAAACAGAAGCAATGTCAAACGCTGAAGTGCAATTATGATAATTACGTTTCCTCGGAAGGAACTATTCTCCGTTGAAATCAAAGTTATTGAAAGAAATTGTAAACCAAACCTTACAAGAACGCTCATTTCATGCATGCTAAAATTAATTTGGCGTATGATTTGTTTTCCAAATGTAAAAGATAATTTAAGGAAATGGCGTTACTTAAATACTCTAGGAAATCAGATAACGTCTTAGGTTTTCATAGAAGGTTTGTTGTTTGATTTGAAATGTTAGACACATCGCGCACTGAGTGGTAGAGATAAGCCGCTATTTGCTTTAGAAATGTATTCGCACAGCTGGCCATTTTATAATAGGAACCAGGCCAATCATATGTGACATTTTTGTGTCAAACATGTCTTTGTCGACCTCCCCTTCATGGCATATATTTCCCCACTTATTACCTGGTAGGTCATTCTTAATTTAGCTTCACAATTTGCCCTTTGCCCCAACCCCAAGAGTTGGATCGTACTATAATAATATAGCCTGCGAAAGCGAGCGAGGCGTGTTTCCGGCTGTTGCTCCGATCTTCAAGGAGGGTCCGCATTGCGTACATACCGCTTGGTAATACTCCAAAGCTGTGTGTTTCGTGGCTTGAACAATCGTGTCGAAAATCATAACCTTGCAACGATTTGCGACTTTGCAGTGCATGACCCACTATTTTGGTTTTCAAAAAAAACCTTCTACGAGGGCTAAAAGAAAGATGATTATAAGCAGTTTGAAATAAAGTTTATGCATGTATGTATGTGTGTATGCATGTAACACAAAATAAATGGCTGTTTTAGATTGTAACACGTGAATTGTACGTGTTGGGTTATAATGCACCTTCACTTGTGACTATTATTTGCATTTCTAGATTATTTTTCTCCTCTTTAAGATTGAAATACAACAGTGCTAAAACAAATGCGATGAAAGGATAGTGGAAAAGGCAATTATATAGTAAACTTAAACTATATGCACTTTAATATAATCTATTTATTTTAGAATAAAAAGAAAACTTAGTATAAGAGAAGAAAGAGTAAGCACATAGTAAATAAATAGTTGATGTTGCACTCTAATTAGTCCTGAGAAAAATAAAACTGGCAAACTGCTTTTTACAATAGTTTTCTAGTCGGCTTATTACGTATAGATAAAGGAATGTCATTCCAATAATAGTATCCAGTAATACTTTTGAAGAAAATTCCTCATATTTACTCTGAAAGAACTTGAATTTAGTTGTTTTAAGGATGGAATTGTGACTATAAGGTAATTCAGTAATGTTTTAAATTATGAATCCATTTCGTGCGGCCAAAATAAGTTTATGAGAACGCTAAATACCGGTAACATTACCATCAGTTTATGGAATCATAACGTGTCTTTACGCTCACGCAAGGTTTACACCTCGTTATTTCTCGTCAGAGAGGGAATAGATAGCTCGTGGAGAAATCCTTGACAAAAAAAGAAAAAAAAAAGAAAAAAAAAAAGACGAGTTTTATTCCTTTTCGTCAAGTAGGTGGTTTGATGTCCCAATGTATTGATTGCTTCTTTCTCGTTTATTCCTCTGTGCAGAATTGACTGGCCCGACACTTGCCTGACACGATCCTCAATTTTGTGTAAGAAGCACAATAAAACGGAGGCATGAACGATCTCCTCAATTACAGCTCCGCTACAAACGATACTGGGCCAACGGGGGTACCTTATCATGTAAACCAGACAGAAGAGGTTATAAAGGTGGTGACATTTTGGCTCATCATCGTCGTCGGTTTTACGGGCAACTCACTTGTCATTACAGTTGTGAAGATGTTTCGCAGCATGAGAACAACCACCAACTACCTTCTGGTCAACGTTGCTTGTGCAGACATCACTACCCTCGTATTTACAGCAATCCTGTTTATAGTCATGAAAGGAAACGGTCCGGTCTATTCCAGAGCACTTGCTAGTTTCCTTTGTAAGTTCATCTACACCAACACTATTTCGATTATAACGCTTCTGGTGACTGGTTTGACGCTTACAGTCCTGGCCCTCGAGAGGTATAATGCTCTGGTGAAACCAATGCTCATATCTCGAAGACTCACCATTAACAAGATTGCTTACGTCATAATTGGAATCTGGTTAGTTGCCATAGCGATGGTGATTCCTTTGTTTGCAACATTAGATCACGATCCAAACAGGCGTTCTTGCAGTCATGGTGATGCAGACTATGAAATGATGATCTACATTGACTGCCTGATCGTCATTCTCACCTTGGTTCCATTCGTAGTGATCGCCTTTTGCTACACTCAGATCATCTATGCCATGTACTTCAAGAAAGCTGCTTGCAGAAGAAAAATTGAAAGAGGTCACGTGCAAGAGGAAACGAAAGAAAAGAGAAGATTGGTGACATTGCTTATCTTGTTGACTGTGGTATTTTTCATAGCCTTTATTCCTTATGGTGTCCTGCTCATCTTAAAAGTCAGTAAAGTACACCACATTCATGTCTTGTACCTTCAATCTGGCTCACAGTATCTCACGCTGTTGAACTGTTCAGTGAATCCTTTTATCTACGCGTTCCAAAGTTCTAGCTACAGGCGCGCTTTTAAGCTCATTATAAAGAAAATGTTCTGTCGTGACGTTACGTATGAACTTTCGGAACTCCTTGAGATGCGCACGCGCACTTCCGTACGAAGTGTGTAGTGGATGCTTAACCTTTTTAACAAGGGAACTTCACGTGTCTTGCAAACTTGCGCGGGTTTAAATCTACTCTGTTCAATCAAAAATTGGGGTTTAGGTCTTTTGCATCATGATTTAGGTGTACTGGTTTCTACTGGAAGGATTTTTAGTGAGGAGTTTGTCCACAGTTTTCATCATCGCTATTATCATAGACAGTGCATGCTAGTTTGATACACAGCTTTTAATTAGGCCATCATTTTCCCTCCTCCTGGAAATAATTGTCCTTTTTTTGTTATTTATATAGTTACTGTATTAAAGTAACCTTACTAAAGCATATTATCTCACTCAAGCGTCCCGGTCCAGCGAAATAAGTGTGATTTTTAATTTCACTCAAAATTACATCATTTTAATTCTATAAGGTAAGATAAGACGGATTTAAAGGAAAAAATGGGGTAAGATGTAAATATCAGATTGACTATGTTGACATATAGACTGACATAGTTTCCTGCATTTATATCGTTGAAAATTACCTACCGATTTCTATTAGGTTAATTGTATCAAAAGAACATATTATCAATTTTCCGAACATGTATCGTGATAAAACTGTTGGCTATTTGGTCAGGATAAAAAAAAAAACAAAAAAAAAAAGTTGAAAAAGTTAAGAATTTTAGGGTAATCTTGAACAGGTCAGTTGTCTCCTATTGTTTTAATCCAGGAGAAGTAAAACTTATCCTTATCGCCTCATGCCACAGACACAAGATGAGCCAGCACCGATAAGTCAACATTGTACTCCGGCCCCAAGATTCCAATGTTATAGTTGTCACCTCCCTGTACTGTAGCAGTTAAGAACTTTATAATCATTATAATCGATATTTAGGTCTCATTTACATAAACCAGAAGTGGGGTAATAGCATAAGGGTTTTCAGGATGGAATGTATTCAATAAAGGTGTTTTATTCATCAATAAACAATGCAAAACGAACAGCCGCGTTTTCAGTTGCGATGTTTTTATCAAGATATTCAAAGGTGGGGGTTTGGTGAACTTCTCGGAGAAAATACGGATATCTGAATAAGAAAATAGACAGCAAGAAACTTTTAGGCAAGAGGACATTTGTTCCCATATTATCAATGCTGTAATTCTAATTTAAGATGATAAACTCTCCTTAAGGCTGTTTTCGTAGGCTACGAGCAATCCCTCTTTGCCGTTCGTTAATGGAACAAGATTATATTAGTGTTTGCGCGCCAGGTTACAAATCATGGTTGCTGTAACTCTTGAAGTATTAACGATTTGGGATCCGCCATTTTGGATATAATACTACTACTACTACTACTAATAATAATAATAATAATGATAATAATAATAATAATACAGAAAACTACATCGGCAAGATCCCAGGCAATATTAGAATAACAGAGCTACAGAAGACCGTCCTCCTTGGAACTGCACACATACTTAGGAGGACTCTATCCATCAAGTAATCCAGCAGACTTATGAATGCCCCAGGTTCACGGATTGAACTCGGCACCATAAATTAAAAGTGGCAAGACTTTAAGGACTTATAATAATAATAATGATGATGATGATAATAATAATAATAATAATAATAATAATAATAATTAGAAAACAGTCCTAAGAAAATGTACGCGCTGATTGGTTAAAAATCGTGTTTCTATAACTCGATAGAAAGAAACACAGAACTAGCACGAGCTGTTGACGTAATGATGGCGCGAGCAAAGAGAATTTACATTTTGATAATTAAAGTTAACAAGTTTTTTTCCTTTTTTTCGGCGCGGTGTTTTCTAAAAGAAATAGAAAACATGTTCTCCGTGTTTCTATCGAGTTATAGAAACACTTGTGAATGTTTGGGAGAACTCGAAAAAGCTGTGGAAACACTCGCCTGCGGCTCGTGTTCCTACAGCATTTCTCCTTCTCCCAAACTTCCACTCGAGTTTCTATAACTCGATAGAAACGCGGTACATCTTTTCTATTTCTTAATAATAATAATAATAATGATGATGATGATGATAATAATAACAATTTATTTATATAGCGCTATTTCTATCGCTATCAATAGCGTTAGAAAACCACCAAAACTAGCTCAAAGTATTTAAAAGCGACAAAACAGTAAAAAGCAATAGAAATCGACCAAAAAGTTATGCATATTTGAAACCTAAAAATAATGCACAACGTTAAAATTTGTCTTATTAAAAACTAGAAATGCCAAATTTCGGAAACATGCCTGGGGAAATATGGTCGCCACGGAAACATAAGGTACTGAAGCAATGACCTGTCGCACCAAATTGTTCCAGATAAAAAAGCATAATTAACGAAGATTATTGAGTTTGGAGGTCAATGATATATGCATGCAAAGTTACAAGCGTCATTGCAAGTCTCAAGTAATGGAAGAGTGTCGAGCACACTCGATACGATATATATCTGTTTATCTCATTAAGACAAGAAAATGACAGGTTTTGGGCCAGGTAAATAGCCAGTGTAACTACCGCCACGAAAACTAATTATTAGCCAAATGTTGTCATTAACTATAAGCATTGCAAATTGACAGTTTCCGATTCATTAGTAACGGATGTAAGATTGAAAACGGCATATTTATACCCACAAAATAAAAGGTTTTTATGATTGTTTACAGCCTCAGGGAATTTGCTAACAATTCGCATCAAGTCTTGCCCAGTAAATTGTTTATTGCTGGTCTGAATTGTGTGTTTGATGGTTTGCTCATCAAAGTTCACTTTTATAAAAACAACATTCTACCAAGTGTGAGGTCAATTGCAGTATTATTCGTGGTCATCTGTGTGTTTCACGGGGTCCGTTTTGGCGTTCATGATCGTATTGAATTGAATCCAATCATTTACGACATATTCCACAACAAATAATTTGTCAAGTTCAATTTCAATTAAGATTTCTTGCGTTCTCAAATCAATCATGTGTATACTTTGCATTGTATGCTCGGGTAATTGCATGCATACATACAAGGGCTGAAAAATATACGGTTTTGCTGATCGTATCTAGAAACATTTTGACAAAAGTGGATGATAAAATTTACAACTTATAAGCTAACCCATGGTCTGTTTTTTTCAGCAACTGGTTCTCACAGCCAAATATTTCAAATGGCAAAATGAACAAACACGGTTTATCAGCGACAACGATACCCCGCAAAAATTTGCTTCCGAGATTTTTCATTTTTTTTTTGAAAACAGCCCCATTTTATCCGCTAATTATTTGCCTTCCCTTTAAAGGTAGAAGCCTACAGTAATCTATATTTTGTCGCAATGCAATTAACTTTGAAAGGAGAAGTTAAAGCACTTGTCGATAATTAATAAAAAGCCGCGGAGATTGCTATCCACAAAGAATATAAATATGCATATACTTGTCACCAGACTTTGACATTTTCATTTGGTGATTACGAGTATTAACTTCTTACATCCAGATAATATAGTAATTTCTCAACAGGGCAAAGAAATTCAGTTTGCAATAATTGCCTGATGTAGTTGGAACAAGAAAAGTCAAAGCTTTAATATAAGTACTGCGGCGAAGGGAGAAACAAGGATACACCTAATTACTCAGCTCCAAGCTACTTGTTTGAAGCCTTTGCTTGAATTTTTGACTTGGAAGAGCTTCCCAATCAGGTGGGCACAGAGATTATTAAAATAGCCTTTCTTTGAGAGTATATTAATGTTCTATGAGGAACGAAGATGATATAATAGTAGCTAATAGGAGTCACTTTGAGTTAAACTTAAAATTAAAATAAAAACCGCTTCCTCTTCTCTGCAGCATATAAAGTTATTATTATACAATTACCATGTTTTTTTATAAATTTTTGCATGAAGTCGAATTAAAGCATATAGAAGCAAAATTATCATATATACGATGGCTTTGAAAGACTTTGAGACATCTATATATTGAGTTCTTTCAATTATTCCAACGTTGCAGTATCTCGGGAAATTTGACGTGCACAGACGGGCACGAACGAACACTTAACCAATTCTTTGATATGCACTGACAAATATATGACATCCCAAGAGAGGAAGGAGCGAAACGTTTTGTTCTTTTGAACTTTTCTCGCCGATCTCGAGGGTCTAAATAGATCAGTTGTGAGGTAAACTTTCAGTTCAGGTTTGTTGACTAGTTCGGTCAATTTTTTAATTAAATTTTGAATTCAAACCAATATTGTTGCAGGCTATAACAATAAAAATATTTATTCATATACAATTTAAATTTCGGCCTCTGGTACCCGTCAGCGACAGATAGGATAAATGGAAAGCTGGACCCGTTTACATAACTTTTACTGAAAAATATTTTAGGAAAGCCTAAGTACGGTGAGAATTTATCTTATTTTGTTCCCTTTAATTACCATTCTTAAATTAATTTAACAGTTAATTTCGAAGTTCAATTATATTTCCGTAAAAACGTAGTAAAAGAAGTCCGTGGGATATCGTACTTATTGTCTTCATTGTCATTGCATATGCACCTTATGAGCCCGTAGGACTGGACTTCACACAGGCTGATTCATTAACCAATTGAGTGATTGTGTTTCCGTGACTCAGTTTGTGGATAAGGTTTGCCGGACACGACCCATCCCGCTTTCGCCACTTCAGTGTTAAGATCTGGTCTCACGGTCAAGAAACATCTTTAAACATCAGGCAAGTACTTTTAATATTTTTATCTATTGTTTTTAAAATAGCTCTAAGCCTCTCAGTGGCACTATTCCGACTTCATCATGTATTCCCACAAATCACTCATTTGGTTACTGGTATAATGGCCATATCTCTTCCACTTTGTTTCTCACAAGAAATTAAAGTTATTTTTTTAAAAAAACTTCGCACCCAAGCTTGCTTGCTGGTTATATTAATCAGATTGACAATCGACGTTGACTTCAAATCCATCAGCGACACCCGTTAAAGCGTTTTTTTATGGTTTTACCTTAATGTTCACCGTAAAGTTATAAATTATTTTAAGGTTGTACATATATGCATAATTTATTTAAAAAGTAGACCACACATTTTCAAGGAGTACCGGCGTAATAACCCCCCTGGGAAATCGGTAGCGCAAACAAAAGCTTGTAAATTACGAAAGAAAGCGAGCCAGTTAGAAGCCTTGAGATAGTTCTTGCAGCACCGAACGATATCCAAAGGAGTCTATGAACCTAAGAAATGCTCGAAATTTTGTTTTTATTAAAAAAATGCAGATGTGGTTTAGCGGTGTACGGTCAAAAACGATGGACCAATTAGAGCGATAACAATATTTTCAGGTTTCATGCAAACCTTTCTATTGCCAAGCTTTTCGTGAATGTTGCTATTTTTTTTGCATCACGCTTTTCGATTCTCAGTCATTTTAATTTTATATTTGCGCCATGTAATGACCTTATTTAATAAAACCCATACGTCCTCAACGGTATAATAAAAATAAATTTTACCTAATAATGTGATGATTACTTTTTTCGTTAAACGACAGTCATTTTTGGCTTCTATGACTTGAGAAAATCTGTAAAGGAAAGAGCAGTTTTCTTATTTCGTGCTTTTTTGGAAAATATGTTTTGAATTTAAGTTACCACTTGCTGGGACTGACGAGTTCCAACGCCATTGTTGTCCAACGCCACCGTGTTTTTCGTTTCCGTTCCTTTTCGCCTCGTGATTACCATACCAGGTGAGTTCTAATTATTTTGCGAGATAAAGAACCCAATTTAATTTTTTTTTTTTGAAAAACATCATTAAGTTGACCCCTTAGTTGCGACTTGCGAATGTCAGATGAAAATGTAAAACAACTGAAAAGAACATAATTTCGAGTTAATGTTTCATCTATCAACCAAACTTCTGTTTTTGACCCGTTTCTTGAATTGATTTCTCAGAATATCGTTCCATTTTACTGAATTTTCTGCGTGCTGAGGCTTAATGATCATTTTTTTTAACTCAACAACAAGCAGACCTTCCTTTTGAAGAGACCACGTGAATTCTAACGTACATACCAAGAAAACGTTCCAAAAGTTTCTTAGAAAAAACCAGAAGCGTGGCAATTCTCAACATTATACTAGAGTGAACTTCTGTCAGGCATTTTCAATTTATGCAAATATGGCTCATGTCACGGGTGTTTGACGCGAGTCTTTCTTCGAAATCTTCCAAATTCATTACACTTTTTTAAAAATAAATTCGGTTAAAACGTAACGTAAAGCCTCCATCGGGCCATCAAAATTTGAAAACTAGTTTGATCACGATGACACAAACTCGGTTAAACCGGGTATGCCTCACTGCAATAAACAAAAAAAAAACAAAAAACAAACAAACAAAAAAAAACAACGACAACAACAACAACGAAAGACATTTAAAAGGGACCCTCCTGCCTGGTTATATAAAGGAGCACTTTTATTTAGCAGTAGAATTCTTGACCATTCTTTCCTTCTCTTATCCAGTTGATGTTTCGAACAGATATTCCTTAAACGTCGACAACAGAAACTTACTTATACACATGTACTTGCAGTTTGAGATTCACCCTGTTGTGAAAGTAGGAAAAAAACGCCTTCGTGTATTTTCGTTGATTGCTAAAGGCATCTACCAGTGAAACACAAGCAGAGCGATAATTTAAGCAGCCATTATCTACTCTAATTGAACTCAGATTTCCCCAAAATTCCCAGCACTTCTTGCCAGATTGGCTTCCTTGAGGCCCCGGGGAAGGTACTTTGGGAATTTCTGGGTGGGGATGTGCCGCTGGGACCCTGGAACCCTTAGCCTATACCAGAGCTAGTTCAGCTCAATTTTGCTAACCTATACTAGAGTAAACTCCCCAAATCCCCCCATCTATCGACACTGTTGAGGCTGATTTGCGTAAATTTAAACTTGCCGATTTAATTTTTTTTATATTTTTGAGTGGCAATTCCTGGTTTCCTTACGCTAGATAAAATCTTCAACCAACCAGTCAGGTTTGTGAAAAATGATACCCTATTCTAGACCCAAACACTCTGATTTATATACCCTATCCTAGAGTAAACTGCTCGAAAACCATACCCTTCACACCGGCACATACCTATGTAGCCAATATATGGCAGTACCCCCACCCCCCCGGGCTTGAGACCTGGATTTCAAGGAGACGCAGAAAGATTTCGTAGAGTGTAGGTGACTGTTATTCTCAAGCCGTGTAACAATTGTTTGTGCACTCATTTGTCCCCTTAGAACTCTAAAAGTGTCTTGCGGTGGAACGGGAAATCAACCAGAAAATGAACTTTCACTTCAACAATAACTCTAACGTCACCAACTTTACTGCTCCGAAGGAGTTTTCTCTTCATTATAACCAAACAGAAGAAGTAGTTAAGAAGGTCGCGTTTTGGCTCATCATCATCGTTGGTTTTATGGGCAACTCACTGGTCATTATAGTAGTAAAGCTGTTTCAAAGCATGAGAACAACTACCAACTATCTCCTGGTCAACGTTGCTTGTGCCGACGTCACGACTCTGTTGTTCACAGCAATGCTAAATGTAATCATGAGAAAAAACGGGTTAGTCACTTCCAAAGCTCTTTCAAGCTTCCTGTGTAAGTTCATCTACACCAACACAGTGGCGATTATTACGCTTCTGGTGACCGCGTTGACGCTTACAGTCCTGGCTGTCGAGAGATATCATGCACTGGTTAAACCCCTGATTTTATCACGTAGACTCACCATCAGCAAGATGGTTTACGTCATAACCGGAATCTGGTTGGCTGCCATAGTGATGGTAACTCCACTGTTTGCAACTCTGGACTATGATCCAAACAGGCGTTCTTGCAGTCATGGTGACGCAGACTATGAAATGATGATCTACATTGATTGCCTGATCGTCATTCTCACCTTTGTTCCATTCGCAGTGATCGCCTTTTGCTACACTCAGATCATCTATGGCATGTACTACAAGAACACGATTTGTGGTACTAAAAGTGAGAGGAGTGATACCAGGGAGGAAGCGAGAGAAAAGAGAAAATTAGTAACACTACTCATCCTGTTGACTATAGTGTTTTTCCTAGCCTTTGTCCCTTATGGCGCTTTGTTAATAATGCAAGTAAGTAATGTAAAACATACACCAACGTACCTCCGATACGGTTCACAATATCTCACTCTATTGAACTGCTCGGTAAATCCTTTCATTTATGGGTTTCAAAGTTCCAATTACAGACTCGCTTTCAAATTTCTTTTGAAGACAATTCTTCGCCGGGACGTCACTTATGAACGTTTTGAAATGCTTGAAATGCGGACCCGCACTTCCTCACGCACTGTGTGACTGATTCACCATCCTTGTAGAAGAGACAAGGGATGTACAATACTCTAAAAGCTCACTACAAGCACGCGCTCGGCTTTAAGCTGTTTCAGCGGATTTATGCACTAATTAAGTTAATGAGTATACTACCATACGTTTATTTAGCTGATGCATGAAGACGTTCCCTGCATGTACCGTACGAGCGGACATCTTAGATTTATAAAGACGAATCTGAAGTGGATTTTCCAGCCAAGAATTTAGCCACTCACGTTTCAATTAGTAAGTGCGCATATTCTAAGACCAGGAGTGGCATATTTTATCGGCTTAGGGGATGCTTTTCTCACGACCTAATGCCTTCATGGAGAGTCGTAGTTTAAACAGTGGCCCTGAAAGTTTGAACCTCGGCCACTAATTTGTAGAAAAATGTACTGAAAAGTTCAGAAGTTATTCATGTTTTTGCTCCAGAATCATAGATTGGCTTGCCAGACTGTGAGATCCTCCTTAACAATCTATACAGTAAATACTTTAGAAAGTTGCCAGATGGGTCAAGGACTTAAGCAACCGTCTGTAAACTAATTTTAAGAACAACAACAAAAACAAAATTTTATTTATTTTCTTTCATTGTAAAATTACATGTTATTTTGCCCGCGGATAGCAAGTGTTAATCGAAGACGGCCATTTATCGCTTACAAATATAACTAGATTAATTAAATAACAGTAATAACAATTAATTTAAGATTAAATATATTGTTAATATTATTATCGTCTCTGCATATTAAGACTACTAAAATAAGATCTACATTGATTTAAGTTCTTATTCATGTATATCTACACATGCTATAGCAGTTAGCTAGTAGTTGTATAGATCAAGTTTTTGTTTATAATACTCAATTTGAAATACTTTGTAACTAATTTTGATTTTTTGTATCATTTACAAAAAGAAAGGTAACTGTGGATTTCGGCCAATCAGATATTTACCCGGGAATGTCTACGATATCTATGTGAATTCCTTGTTATTACCCAATTTATATCTAATGTGTTTTGTCTACTACTCCCATTAATCCAGTTTATGCAAGTGGTATATCGATAATATTGACGTCTGAAAACAATAAATAAAGGTGATTTTGATAGATCGCTATACTTCTCCTACCTACTCCCCATACCTCTACAGTGTCATTTTCCCCATTTTACTACGTATTTATCAAAAGATAATTTAAAATTTCTTGCGATAGCCTGACCTGACGATTAATGAGCTACAACGAAATTTTACTGATATGTTCTGTAACTCTTCGAGGTTTGGTGCGCGAATAAAGAAAAGCTCAGCCGAAAACAGCACCGGGCGAATTTCGAGCTAAACTTTAAGCTTGCAATCCAACGTCCATCAAAGTTACTCTGTTACATGGACTAAGACAAAAGTCAAGCAAGGAGGCATTTTACCCACGGAGTTTCATTTGAAAAAATGCCTTATTGCGTGATGCTGAACCAGTTTTACTTGGGAGCACCAATCGGATTTACGTGATTGTCCAGCTGAGAAAAATTGAACAGGCCTTCTGATAAAACCCTTTGAGTATTGAATTGAAGAATCGTTGTTTCACTTTCCCTAAATTAACCTGGCAGTAAAAAAAAAAAAAAAGAAAAAAAAAGAAAAAAAAAGAAAAAAAATTAAAATAAAAAAATAATAATAAAAAATAAAATAAAATAAATCAACCGTAAAAGGGTTCAAATTGAAGACAGTTCATGTTTTGTCCTCTGGTAAATTTACCCATGTAGCTGTTAGCGAGAGATTTAAAGTTCCGATGGCAACGTTCATATAAACGCAAAGAAAATTTCCGAAGACTTGAAATCTAAACATGAAAGATACCACACCATAGTTTTCAACACGTTGCCACAAAATGTCTTTTTGTCTATTTAGCGTCAATCCTGTTTTACAAATTTTAACAATGACATCTCTACAAATTAAACTGACAGCTCATTCTTTGTTTCTGGTGAATTTGCCCAGGCATGTAGATGTGGGAAAACGAAAGCCCCGTGGCCAACGTTCGTAAAAAACACACAGAAAAGTTCTGAAGACCTCAAGCCTGGTGTACACGATAAACATGAAAGATACGTACCATAATACCATCTCTTAATGAAAGACGCTGTAATTAAACGGAAAAAGCAATACTAAGAAACCTTTGGCCGAAAAACCTGCTAACTAAAAAAGCCTAGTGAAGAGAGCTTGCGTTGCGTTGGACGTGTGTTCCAACTATGGTAAGCAGCAATACAGTTGTACCCAATTTTATAGTAAACTTCTGTTGTATTGCGTTAAATTAGTTATTACTCGGTGGTTTTTGAGCGCTAGCTGATATTCATTTTTGTCCTTTGATAACAATGGTACCTCGTACCTTTCGAGGACCAAATAAACCGAATTCCATAGTAATTCCTTTCTCTCAAGGAAAATGGCTTTATTTCAGATGTTAGTATGAAACCTCCTATACACTTGAGCAAGACCATCAAACAAAAAAGTCTGCTCTGATGTGAAGTATATATGAAATAATTCATATTTGAACTGCGGTTGTACATGAAAGTCTGCTCTATGATATGGCAAATTTAGTTGTGTAAGTTACCACATCGAAAATCTACATAAGCACAACAACTTGTCTTCGCACAATACAATATGGTTTTCTCTTGAGTGTCGAAAAAAACTGGCTATTTCCAAGATGATCCTTGCTTTCTTGTCGAAACGAGTCTTCGCGCAAAAGCATTTTCATGTATTGAAAATGTGTTTCACCCCTCTGAACACTTTCATTTGTGCAAGGTAATTTTATTTTCATACGACATGTGTCTTCATTTGAATTCATATGAAAAGACAACTCTGACGCAAATCAACTCTGAAGCAAACGGCAACTCTGGATCGGTCTAATCGCATTTGCATGGGTTTTGCACACCAATGCTACAAGATCGGCTTAAAATTAAAAACTCGCGCCACTTAAAACCAAAACCAATCATGACTCGCTCCATACGTTTTCCCGCGCTTTGCTTCAGGTACATCGATTTACTTGTAGTCTTAATTTTCCCAGTTGATTTTCTAATGGTGCACTAATTACATATTGCATGTAGATTTTAAAGCCTCATAGGCTAGGCTTCATATAAGTAGAATGTTTCCAAAAGTCACCGAACGTTTTAGACTAGAAAGTCATTATCAGAGTGAATTGTCCACTGTTAACAAGGTTTCTCACTGAACTGCAGCAAGCTGGTGGGGCTTCAGACGGTATCCCTTCTTGTTCGTAGCTCAATGGCGTCAAACTCTTCCCTGGTATTTCGGAAGAGTATTTTCTTGAAGATGTACCTGAAGCAGCATCTGTAGTTGGTACTAGGGATAGCATATATGAATGGATTAATCGAACAGTTCAGAAGTGTCAAGTATTGCACTCCTATTTTAAAGCGACTAAAGATTCGAAGTTTTTCAACGTTGTCATTTGCCATTCTGCTAAACTGCAGAATCAGGGCTACTCCGTAGGGCACATAGGCCACGAAAAACACGGTTGTAAGTGCCATGAGAAGTATTACGATTCTTTTCTTTTCTGCCATCTCTTCTGGGGTGCTGATGCCTTGACCTCGGCTGCAAATCGTTTTCCCAAAATACAATCCCGAAATAATCCGAGAATAGCAGAAAGCGATGGCGAAGAATGGAATCAACGTCAGGATAACGACCAGACAGTAAACGTACACTTTCATTGCATCGAAATCGTTACCAGGAGAACAAAGGCTCCTGGAATTGGGACGATAGTCAAGAGACACGAAGAGGGGTGTAACCATTGCTATGGCGGCCAGCCAGATGCCAACTATGACGTAAGCAATCCTCTCATTAGTGATTCTCCTGGATATTACCAAAGGCTTGACCATGGCGTGGTATCTTTCAACAGCCAGGAGTGTCAGCGTCAATGTGGTAACAAGAAGTGTTACCATGGTAATATTATTGGTGTACACAAACTTACAAAGAAAGCTACCAAGAGCACCGGATGGGAAGGGACCTTTGATTGGGATGAGGTGCATTGCCGTGAACAGCAGTGTGGTGATGTCTGCGACCGCTACGTTGAGCAGGAGGTAGTTGGTGGTTGTTCGCATGCGACGAAAAATTATGATAACGGCAACGATGAATGAATTGCCGATAAGGCCCACCACTATGATGATCCAAATGAAGACCATACGCACCAAATAGTCAGGCTTGGGTCCAGTCGAATCGAACTTGAGAGCTACAGAGCTGTTGTTGACGGAAGCTGACATAGTTTGTGTCGTTTCACATAAGCATAGACCTCTTCTATTTAAAAGGGAGAAAAAAAACGATAATGAGGAAAGCTTTGATGCATTTGCAAGGAGAGCTCTAGAAGGATCAACGAAATAATTCTTACTGGATACCCTTAAACGGGTTTTTAAATGAATTTAAAACACATAAAGACTTAATACATCGGTAGGCCATTAAAACTGAAAGGGCTTTCACAGCTCTCTTCAACTTTTGTAGAGTCAGTAAAGAGCATTTCGGTTAGTGACAGCAATCGTCATCCGCGGCGCTTTTGATGCGACTTTAACTTACTCATGATTATTCCTAGTTAATATCATTCGTCCATTTCAAGGCGACTAAAAAAGCGTCTATTATGTATATGTTGACTAGTTTAATACTGTCGTGAGAACACACGAGTCATGTATAATCTGGTGTTGCAGTGGATCAGACCTCAAAGCTTAGGTACGGAAAGTGGTCTGCACCGTTATTGCATTTGACAAAAAAAAAATAAAAAATAATGATAATAATAAAAAATAGAAATAAAAAACCCTGACGATAAAAGCTTGTCTTTCCCCCCAAGACAGTCCACAAAGTTTAACACAGGCAAGACTTCTTTAAGTTTTCGTTTTAACTCAATCTAAAGGAGACAAACATCGGTTAAATGGCGTTAAACAAGGCAATAAAACGAGAAACCAGAAAATCTGCATAAAGATAACCTGAGTTCTATTATTTCTCAGTGATTTCTAAGAAACGGCTCCGAGGTATATTTTGGGATTGGATAAGTGTAATATAATTTATTAAAGCAATTTTTACGGTTTAAGGAGAGTTTTAACAAAAAATAAATAGAAAAAGCAACCTTACAAGGAACGAATTAGTTTAAGTTCTTTACAAAGAGAGTGCATTCCTTGAAGGCGTCCATTGTAGACGCTTCTGAAAAACGTTGAGCGAAATTTATGCTTTCTGGACTTTCGGCAATTACCATTGGGTTTGAGTGTAGTATTTGAATTATCAAAGCATTATGAACAATACCGACTTTAGCTTTGACTGAAAGTTCCCAGAAAAAAAAAAAAAAAAAAAAAAAAAATGCACTTACCGAGAGAGCTAAGTAATATCAGTGCTTGATGCCTAAAAGCAAGTCAAAAATTGGTTTTAATGTATGTGGAATTGAAGTTTTTCTTTGTGGCAGATATAATTAACTTTAATCTAAAGTCTTAAGGTCGCAATGTTTCACAAAGGGCATAGAAAGTTTGCATTAAGAGGATAATGCCTTAATCCATCCGCTCGGTCCACAAACCTCTTTTGTCTTATCCTTGATTCAGATGTTACTGGCAAAGATAAAATCAAGCCAAACTCGCCGATTTGTCACTTCCGATTGCACGATAATGTCTTGCTTTTTCCGCTTGAAATTTTTTACCAGATGAAACAAACATTGCAAAACTCTCTAATTTATTCTTTTTTCGGAAACATAACAAAAAAAGTCAAAAATAATGGATGAAGAACTTTTCCCGGTAACGCTCATTTGATATGATTTATACTCTGTTGTTAATCAAATATTATTTGTAAAGTAAAAATTAAATAATCAAGAAATGCGAAAAAAATATGAAAAAATAGAATGACCCTCTTACAGTTGTGTACACAACCACTTTCTTTAAAAGATGCAAACAAAAATATGTTCCTTAGAGAAAATGGAATAAACCAACTAAACCATTAGTTCTTTCTGAAAATTTGATGGAAACAAAGCAAAATGCAAAGTGGTCTCGCTAAATTAATCGAAATTTATGTTTATAGGAAACAATATTAACTTCAGTGACCACGCAGGTGTATGTTATCATTTTCTATTGAAGAAGTCACCATGAAGGCGCCGAGAATTGCGGTTTCATATATTTAAAAGCGCTGTGTTTGAAACAACTTCTTTCTTAAAACTAAGCTGATGATTGCAGCTCTTTGAATAATAATAAGCATCAAATGGAAACATAAAATCGAAATTTTTGACCCGCCGCTGAAAAAATAGGAACTATTCACATGCTTAATGGACCAAGTCTAAAACAAAAAAAAAATCGTTCGATTTCCTGATATATACGTTTGAATCTTCGTGGTAAGTATAGATTTTTATAAAATAAATCTTTTCGTTGGAGGAGCTTAGTTGTTACAGCTTCACGTCCTTAACCCACCTCCGATATTTTGACCGTTAAAAGCTTCTTTCCTATAAAATATCACTAAAAGTACTCTATAGAACATAATGGGTTTGTTCTGTATAAGTTGCTGAAAATAAACAAATACCAACCCACTAAAATCTTGAAAAGTAAGTAAGGGAAATATAATACCTTCTGTTATCCCTAATGCTTTGTTGACCACAGAAAATATATTGATTCGAGATAGGGAATATAAGAGGTGATGACGCAACGAACGCAAACCTGTTTTGTAAGAAAAATATTTATTTGCTACGAGTGAGAACCAATAAGCTGTCAGCGGAGAAAAATTAACGGATATCTGATGACAGAGTTGATAAGTGACTTGATAAGTGCATCTATAGGAAATAAGTATAAGTAACAATAATTGCAAACGATTCTGTTATCTATGATCATAAGGGCGATTTTTTAAAAATTACGACCGCTGAAAAAATAAAAATAATTGAAAGTTTTTTCACGTGTTGGGCTGAATATCCGATCGTAAATTAATTCAAAGTTAGGCAAACCAGGCTTCCGTAAAGACTTACATTTTATCATAGTCAATAGAGGGGAATGATTATGAAACCCGACAAAGTTCTTTGCTATATGTTTTTGTTCACTTTTTTGGCCATAACCGCGCACAAAACACAATAGTTGTTTACTCCGTCCTGAGGAACTAACCAGTTGACACGTGTTGGCTACGAAATTCATGCGTAGTGTATGAGCGCAATACAAAAGATTGTGCACGGTCGTGGACCTTCCAACATAAATCTTGGCATCTTTGTTTGCACCTTTGATGTTTGCCGGGCTTCATAACCAGTCCCCTTTATTAACTATGCATTTTATCGAACAGCGGTATATCAGTTTGCTTCAGTATGCTAAAACTGAGTTTTGTGTGCACGTCGAAAATGCAATTGCTTTTTGTTTTTACTTTTCTTGAATATTATTTCATATTCTGAGCTGATAATCGGGCAGTATTGATTGTCTGTACATACTTCAATTTGAGTTATACACGATAAATTGAGCTGTTTTGTTTTCTATTCAACACTTCGCGAAACGTTCCGTTTGCCAGTTAACCTCCATTAACTATGACCTTAGTGTGCATTTTTTGTCAAAAATTATAAAAAGTTATCCCATTAACCATGGTATCAAACCTTTACAAAAAAAGTAGAAACGTTCCGGAGGATCTAAGGGTCTAATTTGAAAACGAAGCTTTATTTCTACGGTCAGGCCTACCGTCCACACTAATCCGTCACGAAAACGAAGCTTTTCGACGAAACGCTCTTCAGTCAAACCGGAGGAATTTGAAAACGCTGCGTTTTCGTTTTGGTGTGGACGGACACATTTTTCAAGCGGAGCCTTTCGAAAACTGAACGTCACCATAATCATGTGATTTCTCCGTCCGAATTTTCCTCAAGCGCAAATTAAAAATGACCGGTGATTGTTGCGTTTTTAAATTCCTCCAGTGTATATAGTGTGGACGGAAGACATTTGGTGCGTTGTCAGTGTGAAATCTCCGTATTCAAATCCCACCTGCCAAGTGTGGACGGGCCTAAGCTTTGCTGGTCGTGGGTACTCTCGATGGTCAGGGTAGATTCGCGAATCAGTTTTGCGTGTAAAAATACAAATTAGAAAAATAGATAAATTACAAATAAAAAAAGATAAATACGATGAACAGAATAAGTTTCTACAGAGCTACCTCTCGCCGAAAAAAAAAAAATCTTCGAAGTCCATACCAGTTCTGACTGATTTGCACTTATTCAAAACAAAAACCTGTTCCTTAAAGAAAATATAACGCAAAACAATAAGTTATTTCTGACAATTTTATCAGAAAGAACTAAGTGTAATGTTCCATGCAAATGATGCATGCGAATTACTCATAAAAAAGCTAGCTGGAAGATTAAAGTAGATCTGCATCACCAGCCGAGCTACTCAGTTCAAATGCAACACTGTTGTCGAATTTAGCATCGGAGAAAACATGATATAACAATTTAACATTCGCAATCATAACAAACCTGCATGTATTTGGTTTACAAACTTATACCTGTGTTTCAACTGGCTACCACAGCGAGGAGAAAATAAGAGTAGAGTAACAGTACGCAGCCGCCTCTTCAAGGTGACTTTTTCATGTCCCCTACGAGAGTGAGGCCATATGCAGAATCTGCGATATTTTAACTCGCTTTATTCCAAAGGAATGAATATTGGACCGTTTGATATTCTTTGCATGGGGTTTCGACGTTTTTCTGACAGGCTGACTGGCACCGCCTAATTGTTATCTTTTGTGATATATGTAAACTTAATCCCTTTTTGCGCCATTTTTTCCTAATTTCAACTCGTTAATTTCTCGAGTGATTAAATAACTGGCATAAAAGTGAAGAAAAGAACTATACAGTCGTCATGCCTTTTAAGTTTTTTCTTCTACTGAGCCGCAGGTTCATTAACGTTCATACGTTTCATTGAAATTGCCATTGTTGATTACGTTGCAGGGTGATAGTGAACTCGTCTTGAATAAATGTTGCTCGTAAATTTGAGAGCAAATTGTTAACGAACGTTGTATTTTAGTTAGTGAAATTAGTTTCGTTTCTTTACACCGGCAAGTCCACAAGCGCGTTTTTCCTAAAATAATTATATAGTTTAGCAGATCCATTTCCCCCCTTAAAAATCCTAAAATAATCTCGCGATATTCTAAAGAGAGGCAAACGCAACTATTAAGTTTATTTAAATTTTTTCACATATCTCATTCCAAAAGGAAGTAGAAAAAGAACAGTCAAAGAAAATATTAGATATGGTCTCAGTAGTTTGATGACTGAAGGAACAGTTGGGGTCAGAAATATAGCCTATCTTACAAAGTAATTCACTTGTATATAGAATAGAATTCAGTACTTTATACCGAAAAGAACGTACATAAGGTTCATTTGCAACTCTCACTGGCATCACGAATGCCTCAGAAAGTTACTTATCCTCTAGATTAAATTCTTCTCTCAACTTGGCCCATTTATTTGGTTTTTCGTACTTTTGCTTTATAAGAAGGTGATTATAATCACGACACTTAAATTTTCCTAAATCAAGGATATTCTCGAAGTTGGGCTCATGAACACGCAGTTTCAGTGGAACTGATTGCCTTAGACCTGCCCATACTAAGAAGTTGGAGTTCTTCAGTCCTGCATCCCTTACGACATTGAAAGACTCAATATTTTATCATCTCATAAAGCAGATGAGTTGTGTATATGATATTATTATCAAAGAAATGTTTCTAGGAGACACTTTTGCCGTCAATCCTTATTTCTTTGTTGTTCCATAAACTATACATATGTATATTTTCGGGATCCTTGACTTCTCTTGATTTTGACCACCAATCCAATAGTTCTCGATAGAAAGTTGCTGGGATTGTTAATCGGTTGATATCGTAATTGCACTGAATTAAAAACACCCCCCCCCCCTCTTCGTTCACCAAAAGATGATTAAGATAAGACTTCAGAAACCAAAGTAATCTGAGTAGACAATTCGTTTTAACCAGCTTAGCCTCAAAGCCTTAACCATATTATCATAATCTAACATTTTAAGGCCACCTTGGTCATAGGGTGCAAATGTTGAAAGTCGCATAACCCTGTCGTTACCATTCCGCAAAAATCGAAAAATCAGACTATTGAATTCTTATATGTCTTCATACGGAGTACATATCACCGAACTAGGATAGATCATTTTTGGAAGTAAAAGTGTTTTAATAATATTTACCTTCCCGTAAATTGATAATCCTCTTGACTTCCATAGATTTATTGTGTTCTCAATATTTTCCAACCTCTGTTTGAAGTTTTTTGTTTTACTAATATTTGTACATCATATGATGATCATATAAAATTGATGCACGTTTTACACTTGACCCCTAGTGGTTCATTTTCACAATTCTGAAGTGACCTAATCCACATTGCTTCTGTTTTCGTAGTTAGTTTAAGTCCAGATGCTTTTTCAAAAAGTTCAAGTAATCCAAACAAGGCTCGCGCTGAGTCCAAGTCTGAAAGGACAGCAGTTGTGTCATCGGCAAACTGCAACAATTTAGTTTCTAAACCAGCTATAGTTATTCCTTTAATATTTTCTTGATTTCGTATAGCAATCACTAGGATTTCCACTGCGGTGACAAAAAGTTAAGGCGAGAGGGGGTCCCCTTGCCTTACTCCACGTTTTATATGTAAGTAGTGAGAGCATATGCCGTTGTTTATAACGCAACTTTGAACGTCGTTGTAGAAGATATGAACCCATCTTCTAAAATTTGGTGCAAAACTGAATTTTTCTAAACATTTTTCAAGGAAATCCCATTCTAAGTTATCGAAGGCTTTTTCGAAATCAATAAATAATAAAAGACCAGGTAGTTTCTTAACTTTCGTATATTCCATTATATCCAGAATTGAACGTATATTTTCGCTAATATTTCTGCCTGGAATATATCCTGATTGATTATTCATTCTTTCGACGACAACTTTTGAAGCTATCTTCGCATCGACGTTCTGTAGGGAGATTGGCCTCCATTTCTTAAGATCACAGCGATCTTAGTCTTTTTTTCTCGATGAGTGTGATAACCGCCTGTCTTTGTGATGGACTCCAGACCCAAACGTGCTGTATCGCCTCTTGCGTGATTTGAAGGCTCCATCTTAGACATCTGGGACACCACAGCGTGGTTTCCTCATCATGTTTGAGGTGGCTCTGTCAACTTGCCCTGTGACTGGTAGATTCATGAAGTGCTGGAAATTGCGGACTGCTGTTTTAAAGTCGTGGTTTCCTGTTCGTGTTGGAGAAATGTAATGGTACGCTCGAAGATATTTCTGTTGAAAAATCATAATTTGGTATGCGTTAACATATCTAGAAAGCCTGTGAAAGGGACGTTATAACTATTGAAATTGCTTCATATTCTCGGTTGCGGTAAGCACGCTTCATTGATTAATACAATTTCTAAAATTTGTTTGAAGGCTTTATTAGAAATTATTTAGTTACAAAAGCACGGTTCGCAGAAAAGAAAAAAATGTTAGTGTTTTGCAGTTATTTTCAAACTCTCAGTTTCAAGGTTGAAAAACCTTTAGTTAATTTTTGTTCTTTTTTGTGTGTGTTTTTAGAAAAAAAAAATCGTTCTTTAAGGATGTACGCACGCATCAAATTGTAAAAGCACGATCAATTCCAGACTAACAACGTAAGGTAAATAAATGAAGAAGCGTTCTCAAGTCGAATTACGCAGAAAATAAAATTTCTGAGTTCCCAACGGGAGTTGAACCCATGACCTTATAGAACAAAATAATTTAACTAAGGTAAATATATGTAGTAATTGATTTATAAAAAATGTTAGGCTCTTAGTATCTATACATTTTAAACTAAGTAGGAATAATAATTACATAAAAGTCTCTTACGTATGCTTCGTTCTCATCACTTGAAAAAAGTGTAGCATACGCTACAGACAATAGTAGAACCCCTGTGAACATCATAATCAACTCCTCTGTGAATAGGATAGGAATTCACAAAGAATTTCAGCTCAACTGGGATAAATGCAATCCTGATGCTGTGCTTTATATATAGTGCCGTATGTGGCTGCGAGAGTTTTTTTCAATGAAAGAAAATCATGGTACAAAAGTAATGAAATAAATATGTCATGCAATTGAAATAAGGAAATTAAAGTGCTGAAGCAGTTGTAACAAATGTGTGAATAGGAGTACCGGTTGTAGACACAAGAGTCTGACAATACATGTGTGTTTATATAACCTGGTAAAACAAGAATTAAGCGGTGCGTGTGCTGTGAGTAATGTGATTTGGTGGGTTCTGAATGGGAGTGGGGGAGTGTATTGGCGCAAATCTTGATTCACAAAAAAATTTGTGACTTCACCGAGATTGGCTCTACTTTTTATATCATAAAAATGTAATTTTGTCTCCCTGAAAACACAGAAACACTTTTCATGCAACTTAACCAACACGTTCAGATTGTCTGATACAGACATTTCAACCAATCACAGATTTTTGCAATGTCTGGCGTCCTCGATGATTAACTGAAATATTTGAACAGTTCTCTAACTTGTAACTTGAACCTATTTCGCGCCAATATGGATTAATCAGACGTCTTTCTTCTTATGTCAGTCAATTCGTACCACGACACATTAACATATGAGAGTCAAACTGTATAATTCAATAAATTCGATACTGGTGAAGTAATTTTACAGATTTAACGTTTTCGTACGCAAGCATCAAACAAAACAAAACCCAGTTAAAGCTAGAGACTACATGAATCCGTCTACAGCCACCCCATCATTGTTAAATCACCTGCCAGACACCTCTCGAAAGTGGGATGAACTTTGTGCATGACTGTTTACTAAAACTGATTTTGCAACCAAGTCGTTTGTTTATGTCAGTCTTAATGTCAGGCGGGTGTATTTTCGTGTACGCGTGAAATTAATGAAAATCTTTCTCGAGAGGGTAAGTTAAAGGATATCTCATAAGATTTTTGTTAGAGGATTCCCAAGGTGGGCAAGTTTCAAGCCAGTTGCCTTATTAAAAATCTGGATTTCCTTTTTAATGTGTTATTTTTATCAGCTATCTAAGCTTCATCATTTAAGAAAAGCGATTCGTCAAAGACTTCTCGATATATAGCTGGTTTTCACATACGTCACCAAAATTCGACCTACAAAACCATTGATCTTCCTGAGATTTTGCTAAAATGATGTGTAAGAGCAGCTGAAAACTAATATTCATACAAATCTTCGCTCCGAATGGGTTCTTGGTTTTGTGATACACTACGCTTGAATTTCTAAGCTTTTGCCTGACGCGGCATTTACATGACGGCCTAGAGAGTTGTCATGTTGGTTAAAAAAGTGACTTACTTCTGGGAACTTGGCTATCTGAACAGTTCATGTCTTAGAAAAAGTATTATTTTAATGTTTTAGAGTTCCTCAAGGGATAAATTCACGCTTTTGTAGCAAAACTCAGTGACAGATGTTTCTGTTGGTTTCCGGCCGCCATGGTGGTGCCCATACAGATGGACACCAGCATGGCGTCTCCATACAAATCTCTATAAATTTGGGTAAAAAATTTCTCCGCTTATCTCGCATAAGAAAACTTGCTATGACCAAAATTTTGGCGAGAGTCTTTGCATATTTACTTTCTTTCATTTCCCAGATTCTGGACTTTATCTATTGACCGGTTTTGGTTTTTATTCTGATCTATTTTGAATTGCGTGACACTGAAAACCAGCAATTGCTCTGCGCAAAATCGAAAGCAATCAAAGCAATTGGTCTAATAAAAAAAATATATTTTCCGTTCCTAAAATCCGGATTTTATCAGCTATCTAAACCTGACAAATTTGTCAAATTCTGAAAGACGCCTTGCTAGATCAGTTGCTTATGGCAAAATCAGAAATGCTGTAGTTGTTCCCTAGAAGTTAGTTTTGTAAACTTGTTTGCAATCCCATGAGCTCAAGATGTCTTACTATTGAATACTTATCTAAAAGAGCCAACACAAGTGTCGGGAATCTAACATGTCAAGTTTTAAAACTGGTCGCAATTGCAGCATATACGCACGAAACAATCTAATTGAAATTGTTGTAAGACATATTCAAATTGAAAATGTTATCAACTGAACAATTTCGTGATTATAACACCCACTTAGGCTGTTATCGGGATATTTACCTCCTGGCTTAAACATGAAATTAATCGCCTTTTCACGTAGGGGCCAAACCACCCCCCTAATGTTTCATGAAGGCTATATTTGCTTGGTTTATATATTTCTGAACCAAGTTTGGCAGATGAGCTTTCTTTGTTCTCCAGTTTATTTTAATTTGGAAGTTGTGACAAAATGTCAGATTATGAAGTCATAATTGATGACGTCACCAAAACGTGCTATAATTTTTTGTAAAATTTGATGTAAAGGTTATGTCATTAGAAGGGCCTTGACTTGAGGAGTAAAATGCCGGAAACCGTTTTTTGCTATGGTGATTATTTTTCGAGATATGGTAAATCAAATATTTTTTGCTGTCCCCCCCGGAATTTGCTTAACCACACTGTCCTTCTTAAGTCAGTCTCTCTGGTTTATCTTTTTCAGTTTTTTCCTAGGAAGGCTAATAATCTAGAAAAATAGAAAGCTTGATGTCAAAAATCGTATGGTTTTAGAAATTTGATTTTGGGCTTTGTTAAGATGGTATTAACAGTAAAAAAGCGGGTGACGTCACAGGTTATGACGTAGCAAAACTAATTTTAACGCAATAACACTAGAGCGATAATTTTTTATTCCGATTTTCTTCTTTATTTTTGCTTTAGTCATCTGGCACATAACATATGCAACATAGCTGTATTTGCTGGAAAAAAATTACGGCTCCAGTTTGGGGATTTTTCTCAAGTGGGGGACCCCATATTTTGCAGAGTTATTTTTCATGATTAAAAATACCATATTTCATTTAATTTTTGTGATATGGACAAAATTTTTTCAGGTTTCAACTCCCCTTGATGTGCTCTTTCGAACACATTGTAAAAAATATGCATATTAAAAACGTCAAAAATGGCAAAAAACATGACGTCATCACTGCGACGTCACAACTTTGACATTTACTGACATTTTTCACATAAATATAATTGGCAATAGGTCTCCTGCTCATCTGCCAAGTTTGGTGTAGAAAGAGTCAATACTTTTTAAGAAATGCGAAATAATGTGAAATACCCAAGAACTGACGAAACATTTGGGGGGTGGTTTGGCCCCTACGTGTTTAGATAGTCAGCTAGCAACTTTTTTCTTTAAACTTCGCGCACACTTTACTTTTATGTAATAAACAAGGGGATTTATGAGTTATTTAACATTGAAAAAAAAAAAAGTAATGATCTTGCTGACCACCATTAGAGCAATGAATCAGCAAATTCCGCTGTCTTTATTTCCCTTCCCCACTGATATATGTGGTGAGTTATCATTATTGTGACTTGTGGGTATTTGTTCATCACTGATCGGGATTCAACAGTTTCGTTGCCGAGTAATGAAAATTTAAAGTTGTTCTTATTCAAGTGCCCCTCGCTTCCCCTTGGACTAAAATGAGGGCTCCAAATGTGCCCGCAATGAAATCATGAAGTTATATGAATTCTTCCCTTAATCATCGAAAAACCTGCGCGCTCTCTTGATTTATTGGTACGGTAAAATAAGGTGACAGACCCAGCATATGTAAGATTCACATAGGTGAGATATATTCACTGGCAATGTTGCCACGAATAACTCAAGTTCGAGTTAATATTTATATATATTTGTATTGCGAGGCACTTGTTCATTTTACATATTTTAATTTACTTTTATCTGTCGACTTATGCATTTATCAATCGCCACTTGTTACAATCTAATTTACTCTTTTTAACCAGGCATGTTCATTCTATGGTGCTCTCCTCAAGATCTCCGAGTTCTCTCTTCTGCAGGCCTCCCTTCCCACAGTCTAAGGATCTTGCTACTTTACAGATCTTTCTCGTCATTCGCACCATCTAGGAAACATCAAATACATAACTATATGGCCACATTCAGTAGAAAATTTGACACGTACGGAGTTGAAACGAGGGCACTTCATGAAGCTATAATATGTCTGAAATCCCCCTCTCGCACATCCCTCTGGGAAGAGCCAATTAATCGATCAACTGTTGGTCCCGAGAAAGTTGGGCGCCACTCTAAAACAAATTAACTGCGGTGGTTGTCTCGGGTGTCAAGCTAATGTTCGGCCACAAAAACTTTGCCTGTTCAAGTCAGAGTGCCGGATAATATATTTACGTACTCAAAATTGCTCCCTAACGTATTCCATCATCACGCTAACACTTCAATTTATCACCAGAGATTCCTTTGAGCTCTTAACGTATCTCTACTGACATGAACGGTTTGGCGGGAAATTACGTTTTACGATTACTGAATTCTTAATAGATAGAGCGAAAAGCGTCGTTTCGTTTAAATTCCACTCAATCTTATTTGCAGCTTTGTGTTATTTTTACTGACGTAGCCAGTTTCAGATGGACTAAATAAAGTGGCTACTCCGCAGTCACTTCAAGCGGTGGTGGGTGCGGTATACGAAATGAATTCGCATGTGCACCGAAGTACAGAGAAACATGAGAAGAAATCTTCATTCATGGTGCAAATACTACAGGTTTAAAAACGTTTTTTGTTATAATGTCTTATTTTACTCTAAATCATTGCCTAAAAATTAGATTTAACTGATGCCGAATAAGCAAATTTCACAATGCATTATATTTATACTTCTCTTTACAATTTCACTTGTCGTCCCCACCTTAATTTCCTCTCTTTTGGTGTTTGTGACAAAACAAGCCGTTCTGTCAACCAAAAGCGTGGCGACCAACAGTATGCCAACTAAAACAACAATTGCTTGAATCTTTGCCATCGAGCTTTGTGGATGCCGCGCTCAAAATAGTAAGTCCTCTTGATCGCGTCTCAAGATACACTGTGGCTTTCCCTGTGTAAAGCTGTTTTTATATAAATTTCTACACTTGATAATGAGCTATTCATGCGTAATTTATCGTTTTGATTAATTACATTTTATTTTAGTGATTAAAAGACATCGGATTAAAGGAGTTTATTTTCTGTGCCAAGGTCATGGTCGTCCATTTAAGCCAGCTTCAAACCACACTCTTGAAATTGCATAACTTCATCAGCACGTTCATGCTATTCTTTAATTTTTTTTTCACGAAATTGGATTCTTCTTCAGATTCTTGAGATCGCTGGTTGAGTTGTAATTACGTCTAAATGGTCCTTTCTAGACAAATCCATTGGAAGCTAAAAGTGAAGTCCAACAATCCACACGAAAAAGAAAATATATGTTTTATCGAAAAGCAAATTTTGTAATGAAGAAATGAAGTGTTAAGTAGAACGTGGAAAGACTTCCATTAGCGGTTGAAGTATATAATTGTCTAGGAAGAAAACTAATGGCCCAATTTCTAAACTAGGCGTTATAGATGACCCAGGCCGGGTAATTGGCACAAAATCAGGCATGTATGCTGGGACGCAAATTACGCTGTGGGACTTCCAAAACAAGGCAAGTCAAATTTTAAGCTGGACTTGGGCGAATTCCTTTGTTTTGGAAGTCTCATTGTGCAATTTGTTGCCCAGCATGGCTTATTTTGTACCATGGAACTGGGTCTACTTAAGACTTCAGTATATTCATTACAAAAAATTGTGCCGGCTCGTGCAAAGGGTTTATTAGAACAATTCGATTACCTTAACCCCGAGGCATTCATCTTATTGCAGAAAATTGTCGTCGTATCAAATTTCGCCGTTTTTTTTTCTCATATCAAGAAAATTGATGATGTCAAAAAGTAATGGCTATTCGCGAAAATGAAAGGCATTGCCATTCTGCGGCTAGTTAATGTAATAAAAAAATTTTGTTGCTTACACGAACCACAAAGAAAACTAGCTGATTTTGAGAAGTGAAGGAAATCTGCAAATAAATCGAGCAAGATAAAATTTCTTCAAGAGTTCACCATACTGTAATCAAATTCGCTTAGACACTTCAGTAAGTCACTGACAAACATTCGACGTCGACTACACTTCCGTGGTCTTTCCCAATGAAGATTAATTTAAAAAGCTCATTATGTCGTATATGGTTTTAATGAAGCTCTTACAAAATTATATATATGTCCATTAAGCGGCAGACTTGATCTTTCAAAGATGATTTAGTAATTATGACTTTTTGTGTCAATGCACGTGTACCTGTTAAATAGCTGTCACATATCATTTATAGAAGCTTAGTGTGCCGACTACGTTAAACAAATATATTGTAATTAACTTATATGGGTATCGAATTTTCACATTAACCAGAACATTATAATGAGGAATTAAAGTTTAACTCGAGAAGAATCACAATGCGATTTAAGTGCTTTTGAAACAAATGTCAGAAAAGCAAATGTAAGAGCAATTCAATTTAATTCTTTACTCTTTGATTCAAAATTAGAAATGATTGTCCTTCGAAATTTTCCCTTCGTTGTCTTTTTGTTTTCCAAATGGCCGTTAGTTAAGGCACCAGGCAATGGCGTGTAATACTCAATCTTTGTGTATCCAAATTTGATTTCTAATAACTAAAACGGAATCGAGGAACGCTTTGTAATCGACATAATCATAACTAAAGGAATTATAGCTACGTGTCACCTAAATTCCACTTGCCAGGTTATCGAACAGTTACGTTAAAACCTTCAACCAAATCATTCGATTGATTGACGAGGAAAAACCTTAATAAAAAAAAAATGCTTGCTTGGAAAGCCATTTTTAGAACCTGTTCTTTCTTTTTTTCATTGCGGGTTAAAAAAAAGCATCTTTATGGGGAGGAAGATTGTGTTCACCTTTTCCTTATAAATTCTAATAGAAGAAGAGACAAATTACATAGTAACACAAGTGCCAATAAAGGTTGCAATTTCATGCTCATTGGTAGGGTGTTGGAACTTTGAACCTGTTCACCAGCCACCGTTGTGAGCGGCCATGGCCACGGTTTGGTGGTTCTCTATTGTCCTTACACCCTGATCAAACGGCCATCCAAAATTTAATACACGTAGTTTGGCTTTGTTTTAGAAATGGCGATGACAGATACTGAGAGTCTTAAATAGAAAGTGAACACTGATAAAAACATTCAAACACACGTTTATTGTTCTCTTTACGTGATTCCATGATGCCATAAAGCATGCTTCTACTTGAATAAATTGAAGTTTGTACTTGGGCTCCTCTAGTGCTAATTTCTGACGAGCCCTTATTATCCGGCCATCCCCTATTAAGCGGCCACCTCCCATTTCCCCATGAGTGGCCGCTGTACACATAAATCCCAGGAAATATTGGAAGGTACTAATAAATTGTTGTTTGCCGCTGACTAGTTATCGCCGGCGATTATTATATTCCAGTGAAGAAAAGAGTCTTTATTATGGCATTAACAACTCTCTGACGTAGAAGCAAATGGTACAAGGTATACAAAACATTACCTAACTTGATGGAAAATTAGACCATAATATATAACAAACGCATGCAACTCAATAAGATAATATTTCAGTACTGTTACTGCAATGCTGCTCAATAAGACTGAATAATCTACCCAGAAAAACAAAATGTTGCTACTATAATTATGTCAAATAACACAGAGAAACGGTGGACTGCACTTAACACTTCTCAAAAGGTTGAAGAAACAGCTATCGAAATTTTTAACATCTCACAGCAAATTGAAAATTCAGCAAGGGTCTCTGGGGAGTTGCTTCCACTCTCTCTCCCTCTATGTAAGCCCGATGGTTAATTTTATAAACGTGTCATTATTCCTGGTGTGTGATTCATTGCTCCAAATAGGCCATTTACGAGTTGCCTTTTGCCTCTGAGTCTTGTTGCGAAACCATTTATAGTACAATGAGTTTCCCCCACAGGTTCATTTTCATGCAAATCAAGCTCAATTTCATTTGAAAGGTTTTGCACAAAAAGGTAGTTTTGAAACAGAGGCAAAAGTAACTCGAAAATTTTGCTTTTTGCGCCTTATCAAAACAAGCAATTAAGGTTTAAAAGGTTTAAACTTTAAGTTCTAAAATCCATATGTGGGCTTTTCACGCTGAATATTTGAAAGATACGACAAGAACAGTAGAACTCAAAGTAGCCCGTATTTAGTTTTCTTAGGTTTTTCCCCTCCTGAAGAAAGATCTCTAACTTTCATGTTTATGTGCATATTCGTGTACATTTCAAAACTGCAATATAACGCAAAAACAAACAAACAAACAAAATAATTCAAGTTATAGTACATTTAAATCGTTAGAAAAAATATAATATTTTTTCAGTTTATTATTTTCATTAGGTGGAGTAACTTTCGTAATTCTTTAGGAATGAAGAATTTTCTTGAATCTTGTACAATTTTAATCTGCAGTCGGCGAAGACCCTGAAATCGAAATAGCACATCTTTAGATTTATTAGCAAACTGCATCTAAATGAGTTTTAAATTAGGGGATCAGATAACTATAAATTAAAAAAAAAAAAACGGGCAAAGTAGGCGATTTCGCGCTAAATCCTCAGGTAATAAGTATAAATAGAATCATCGTTCTCTTATTGGCCACGCTACCAACTATCAATTCTGTTGAAAGTAATGAGTAGCCTAGCATTGTGCGTCTGGTACCAAATTGCGGTTCGCTTCTTTGTGTTTTTGAAGAGTATAAGGAGAAGATTTATATGGTTTATTAGTTGAGGCAAAGATTTGTACCAAAATAATTAAATTATTCACCCTTGACTTTTTTACAATCTCGAGCTCATAATCTAACTGTTTAATATAATTTACAGTTACTGCAATAGTAACTACTGTAATTGTGGATTCAACGAAACAACTAAGCTAAGATGCAGATTTTTTTCTCACATACCATATAATGAGCGAATCCCGTCAATGTCATCCTGGTGTAGTACTGGCGTGCCACTCTTGGCTAAAGGCCACATGACAGCTTCCTGAACGTCGGAGTGCTTTAGACCTAAGACATGACCAATCTCATGAACAGCTGTGTAAAGCAGTCCAGTTGACTGTCGGCGATTCCACCACCAGCCTGTGACTTTCTTACCGAATTCAGTGAATTGTTCGTCATCGTCGAAATGGAGTTTTCCTGCAGATGGAAAATAGGCATGCGCTACTACTCCACCGGGTCCATCAAAGGGATAAGGACACGGCTTTTCACCTGGAACGCCACGGTGCCTCCTTTTTCCAAAACTGAAAAATATAAAGAAGTTGAATATATTTGAATCATATCAGTTCACAATTCATAACATCAAATTATCGCCTGCTCATGTCAAACGTGTTAAAATTGTTACTGACAGCGTCCTGGCGTGTCTCTGAACCAGTCCCTTGTGCAGAATGAATTAAACACCATGAGCTAAAGATATTTGCAAAAAAAAAAAAAATTCTCGGCACTGGACTGTAACTAGCATGAAACTGAGGCTAACGAGGGGAGTCTGGTGACATTTTGCCCTTTGCAGTGATATACCCCCGCATGGACCTCCATTGGCAGTTAGTTAGAGTCCAATATCGAGAATGCGCAAATGGAATAGGAACTCAAGCTCCTTTCCAGGCTCTCTTTTGCTCCTTGGAAGGAAAGACCCTTGGAACAAGCCAGTTTATTAGGATGTTACTATGTTACTAATCAATTCTCGAAGACTTTCATATAGAATCAAAAAGGGAGGAAACAAAGAGAAAAAAATCAGTTCAAAATACATAGAACAAAGGATAACATAAGTTCTAAAACAGAGAAGCATATCTTGCTTACATAAATTACATAAATGATTTATCATCTGTAGCCTCAAGATCTTCCTTGCTGTGCTATGTTATAGTCAGATACTGGTACCTGCTTGTCTACGACGTGGCGGAGCACGTTTTACACAAATATGATGATTTTAGGACGTTATTAAAAACTGCTTTGGCACTAAATAGAAATACATCATAATCTAGCTGGCAATTCCTTTAGCACACGAAAGAAAGTGCGCATCTTAATTTAGTGGTGAATGCTCTCGCTCAAAGTGTTTGCAAATTCGCCAGAATTTTAATTATATTGTTAGATAAAACCTGTGTTAATAATAAAACAAATTCAGCTAGAAAAATGGCTGAAATCCAATCGATCTGCCCCATTTCTGGTCGGGTAAGATTTTTTTATTTTTCCCGTTGGCAATGCAGAAAGGAGAATTGATTCATACTTTTTGCGAATTGTCCTCGGCTGCGTCTCGAGCGACGCTTTTGCTTCTTTCGTGTTCTCCAGAGTTTCCGCTTGCATACCAACTTGATAGTGCATGCTAAAGCATGACTTATATAATCAAAGTTCAAAGTTCAAAGTATAGTCGTGAATAAGAAATAACCTAACCTGACTCTAATGTCGGTTTTATTGTAGTTGTAAGTTCTGTTAAACTTTAACGTTGGTTCCGCATCACTCCAGTATTTAAACGCTCTGGCTATGATTCTGTCCTGATCTGCCTTTGTCATATCATCGCCATAAGACAAATAATAAGTTAAATTTGTTTTACTCCATTTGCTAAATGTTGCGTATCTTCTCACGCGCATTCCATCGCCATCCACATCCTGGTCACCACAGCGTGGCTTCTTCATTACGTACAATGTATCCGCGTCCAGCTCCCCGGTAACGGACAAGCCAAAAAACTTCTGAAAGGTCTCAATTGCTTCTGTGGTGTTGTGGTTACTAGAGTTGTCAGATGGAAGGTAGTGGTAGCGTTGTAAATAATGCTGTTAAAGGAAAGCAAACTCTCTGAGTTAAAATGAACTTTCAATTTGACGGGAATGTTTTAATGCAATATCTGTTCTGATGCTGATATCGCAGTGATACGACACACATACAAATAAATACCTATTCTCACGGCTTGTTTTCAAGCCATCCTGAAGTGATCATCGTTTACAATCTTCCATATTTGTATCAATCCAACATTGAAACCAACAACTACGTTTTCAACGCGGATCGTGGGAAAATCTAAAACATTTTCACATCGATCAAGAGCACGATGAAATATCGATACAGTATTATGCTGGCAAACGTACACTTAAGAATATTTTGTCCTCTGTGGTTTAAATTAAAAAAAATGGAAATTCGAGGGGTGTCAAATTTTCCCTAATTATCAAACTGGATTGCATTAAGGCGATAGAAAAGTAAAACACTGACTGACTCGCTAGGCTTACAACGTGTTTTATTTGACAAACGTTCAGTGGTTTTGAAATCTCAATCCATCGAAAGTATTGGTTTTATAATAAAGTCTGTCCATGTATGTGAAAGTCTGAGGTTTTTCTCATGCCAGCTTTATAGATAATATAGTTGCAATTCTAATGCATTCTCAGTTTACTTTCGTCTTGGCCAATGTTGTTCTGTCATAAGTGATAACCAACAAAAAGTTCCTCCCAGTTCTGCCGCTTTAACACTCCCGTAATGATATTGAAAGGGTAACTCTCATTACTAAATATGATTCATTTATTTTGTATAAGTTGTGAGAATTTGTTTGCTCATCAAGTCGAAATCCCTGAGATGATATTTTTTTTATTCTTGCTACCTGGATACTCGATAACGTATTGGAATTGTGATGAGAAAGTAAATTTTGGTCAATTAATGAGTGTCAAAAAATTAGAAAAAAGGAAAATACCATGACTAGTTATTCCATTAATTTGTGAACTTACCAAGGCAAATTCTGTTTCGTCCTCGTCGTCGTCAACCTCACCTACTGTGCCACCTACAAATAGCAACCACAAAAACACCAAGGGGAGAAGCATGACCGACCTTCCCTGCTCACCAGTAGATACACTTAACCAGTTCAACACTGAATAAAACCTAATACTTTTTATGCAATATGATATCTGATATTGCATATTTTTTTCAGTCTCGACTAATGTGGCTCAAATAAGGACTAATTACTGACCAAATACGAATCTAATAAGGACCCAATATAGCCCCGATCATATTGCTCCTTAAAAGCGCTTCTGGTGAACACTGGAATTTGCACGTGCAAACTGAAGTTTTGTTATGCAAGACAAAAAGTTAAGGCAAAAATAGAGATAAATGACATATCCGTTTTTCAAGAGTGAGATGCTACTTAACGATAGAAGACAGGCATGTTGTAACTTTGCTAAAGTTAGACTGGCAAAGTGTATTTATTTATAACAATATTAGTCTTTGGCGACAAAGGCCGATCATTTTTTTTTTGACAACAAAAGTATGATACTAATACTCCTATAAAAACAACACTTAACTAGTTCAGGCTAAGCCTCAAATCTCAGGTTAATGTTTCTCTGTGGGTAATTGTGCCGTTACGTTCACTATAGTGCATTTAATAAGTTCAGAATTCGTCCAGAATGTTGCGCTGGAGAAGTATTTAATAAGATAATTTTAATTGGTATATGTCAAATTGAATACCGTTACACTTCGGTCAAAACAAATGTATCGAAAACAACGGCAAATTAATGAAGGAGATAGAACTCTCCAAACTAAAATGGGCAAAACGAGATATATTGAATACTAACTTTTTTTACTTACAATGTAGGTTTCATCACGTTACTCTACATATTAAATACTTATATATTTGAGCGAGACTGGACAAATTTATCGCCAATTGTACGATTATTATAAATTTCTACAGCGGTCCTCTCGCTTAATCCTTAACTTTTTTTAAGGTATAACGTTATATTTGACGCCATGCGTGAAACAACAGTTAAAAAAATGTTCAAAAAGGTCAAAGGTTGTTGTTTACAGCGATCAATACGCATAACTACAGCTATAGCTACGTGTAGCTAGTTCACAGGCATGCCACTTAAAATGAAAGAAAGAAATATATCAGCTAAGCATGCATAGTAGGCTGAAAAATCCCAACTGGTAGGAGGTAGACTAGTTGGCTACTTCCAAGCATGACCGAGCAGCTGAACTAGGGTCTACCGAGAAACAACTCCAGCTAAGTGGTCTAAGCGGGACTTGAACCCGTCCCCAATGAGACGTTTTAGAATTACGACTTGTTTTGCTTTAGAATAAGATAGGACAAAGGGTGAAAATGACTTCAAGAATGAACAGAATAAAAATAAATAAATATATGCGAAGAAGGCCTGTCATTGCATGATTGAACAAACTTACGACACAAACACGTTTTCAGATATTTTCTTTTCTTCCCTTTATTCCAAATCCGTTTTACTTTTATACAACAAAAAAAAGAGCGTTCTTTGGTTGACTTCAACGTGCGTCTCCCAAGAAGTCAGCAGCATGCACGCCATCCGCCAATCTGAAGAGTAAAAAGAAAACTGCAGTTAAAAACCGCGTACTTATTTGCAATTTAGGCTAGGTAGGATCTTATTTGGCTCTTAATTTCTCGGAAGGAGATATGGTTGTTGATTACCAGAAATAGACTTGGGTTTCGTATTTAAATATACAGTATTTTTGACAACTTTATCCTGATAAGCTTAACACAACTAATTACAGAATGTTTATATAGTGTTGCCTCTATAACTTCCAAGAGTTCATAGTTTACCTTTAATAAACATGTTCTTATATTTTTGGGTTTTAAAAAAGTAACTTCTGTCAGCAGGTTGTTACACGCGGGTTTCTGCTGTATTAACAATTAGTTAAACATTTATGAGCAAACCAAAACTGAGACGGAACTTGCTCGTAGCTTTCTTATGAAACTCTTTAGTTTGTAAGAGCCTTGAACTGATTTTTACACAAGCGCATATGGAAGCACGTGAAAGGGAACTGTAGCAGAAACAACAACAATAGCTGTGTACTGATTCATCGTGAGTACCTTTCATTTACAAAGGAAAAGCTAAACGAATCTCAGATATGAATGAAAGCTTACAGCTTATACTCATCATCGTCGAAATGAGTTCGTCCATCTCTCGGAGGGAATGCGTGGGCTACCATGCCACCTTTACCGTCGAAAACCGTTGTATACAGTGGCTCATATTGCGTTCCAGAATGTCTCGTTTTCCCAAAACTATTAGAAAACAAAACAAAAGGATGAAAACGAATGAGAATAAAATGTAATATTGATGCCAAGTTATGAGAAAATTTTGAAACAACAATGGCAAGCACTTTTGAGTCATGTACGTTTTTTGATGCAGGACAGACCCCATCAACTTGTTCTTAACCCAATGAATAACGAGCGCATGGTCTCACAGGAGACTTTGACATACCCAAGAGAAGTTGAAAGGGTAGGGAATCAATTCCCGATATAGGCCTTATTCCTAAAATAACCCCCATCAAGGTTTGTTTTTTTAGATCACTGCGACCTAAGGAATCCTTGGAGGCTCCAGAGCCAATCCTAGGCAGCCTGATTTTATAAGCCTCCATGAAAACCTCTACGTTAAGCGAGTGATATCATTCTCTGTGGGACAACTAGATACCGTATCTGAAAATAATTTGAGCGGGTTTATCTTGCAAGTAAGAGCCTATATTAACTCTTTAACCATTCATCTCCCCTTGACACACCTAAATTTTAAGTCAGCATCGCGCGTGGACTTCGTCTTAGTAAACTGAAGCTTCAGTGCTACATCGCTACAGTACTTAAAGACCTTAACAATGATTCTTGCCTGTTCTGATTCCGACGTATCCTGTCCTCTGTAGAGAAAATACTTAGGTAGACTACCTCCATGGTTTACTAGCTTCACTCTTCTCATATTATCATGAATATCCGGGACTCCGCAGCGGGGCTTCTTCATCTCGCTCAAGGTTTCGTCGTCCAGTTCACCGGTCACTGGCAGACCAAAGAATTCCTGGAACTCTTTGATTGCTGTCTTTGTGTTGTGATCACCGGATCGGGTTGTTGACATGTAATTACATTGTTGGAGGAATTTCCGCAAGAAAAAAAAGAAAAAAAAAAAAAAAAGAAATTCAAACAAAAATAAACAACTCCTGCAAGATGGACAATATTAACCCTGTTGTTTTAATTCTGCACCAATGCAGCACCATCGCATAAAACTAGCACTTAAGGTAACACAGATTAACCCTTACTTTGTTATTAGCTCGTCTAGAATAGCTTTGATAGGTACGGGCTACCATGGACGATTATCTAAATATATATTCACACACAAAATGGACCCAATTTCTCTAACCAGACCTTACCAAAGCGAAATCCTGGTCATTTACTCCTTTGTCTGATGCAAAGAGAGAGGCAAATAGGAGTACGAGCAGTGCTGGAAAAAGCTTTTGCATGGCAACTGGTAATGCAATTGTGATACTCTGGACTTAATTTATGTTTCATTTCTTTTTATAAGCAATGTTTTACATTCAGCTTCTCTGAACACAGACTTGCTGGAAAGTTTGAATAAAATGAGCTAGAACCAAGCAGGCAAATTCTTAGTTAGGCTAGAGGGTAGCAAATTAAATAGCTTTCCTTTCGTTGCAAGTTTTGACTTACTTAGTTAGCCAGAAGATCGATAAAAGATATCGCATGTGGTATTAAAAATTAAGTGAAAATTTCGTCAGATATTAGACGGTATAAATTCATAAAAGCAATATTTGACCAAAAGTAATAGATTCTCAAAGAATTTTTTTAATTTGGATGGTCGCTCTCTTGTTGAATGGCCATGAAAATGTCATCAAATGGACTGTTTATTAATATTTAGTTTTGATGATGTAACTTTATTGAAAAAAAAAAATTAGCATCTTTGATGTATGTCAGTATTTATACATGATGTCAGCTCAGCTGAACATAGAACTTTCATTTTATTTTCTTCCGGAATGAGTTATTTCATTTTCAGTTTTCTACATTAGTTCAGGAGTTCAAATTCGATATCAAACCTTCTCAGGATAAACTAAAGTTTTACCACCGGTAACTGGTTTTCGAAGAAGCGATGGTGTAAAGATTATCGTTATTGGTTTGCAGATTAACAAGTGACCATGCAAACGGTACAAAGAGGTTTTAACATGAAAGGTAGGCTTTTCCGAACATAATTTTATTGACATATGCAAGTGTTTGCTTTTATGCAACTCGTTCATTTGTCCCAAAAGTTCATTTCACTATACCTACTGTATTATATATTCGTGGGATTCTTTTTGTTACAAGATAGTGGGTATAATGCACTACTATATTTCACACACACACAAAAAGAAGTGTCTTAAATTGGTTTATCTCTCTTATTTTAGGTTGCGACAATGACAACAAGTGTTATAAGATTAACTACTTCAATTTTGTATATTGATGAGAGCTTTGTTAAAAAAAAAAAAAAAAGTTTTTATCCTTTTTTGATTTATATCCATTTATTCAGTTGCCAAGGAAGTGATTTAAAATGTACATAATATTGACGCATCAAATCAAACCAATATCGGAAAGAAACCTTTCAAGAGCGTTATTAATTTTTTTGTGTTAAATCTGCGATACCTAGTTTTAAATAACCTTGGCATTTGCTTAAAAACGTGCTAACTATTTGTTTAGTTGCTCAGTCACAAAGATCGAGCAAAAAGCTCCTGGTTTATTTTCTGTTAGAGAAGGATTTTTGGGTGTCTTAATATTAGCTCAGTGGGGTTATTTTGGGAAGAATTTGCCTGTCGTAAGAGGTCAGGCTTATACTATCTTTAGGCTTATATATATTTATAAAATTTATAAAAATACATAGGAATAATTGTTGAAAATAGTGTCTAAACACAGCGTCGTAAAACAGAAATTAAACTAGTGCTAGAGTAATGGGAAAGTTGCAAAAGCCTGCGCTGCCCTTCTGAAATCATCTGTGGTCTAAAAAAAATATGAGCTAAGATAGGAACCAAATTTAAATGATAGGACGCTCTATAATCCCCCCAAAAATATAGATATAAAACTTGTGGGGGTGGTGGAGAGTCGCGTATTGAAGCGCACATTTCTTTTGGGAAAATTATTGAACGGGTTTACGATTTAGTAATTATGTAGACTAATATGGTTTTCTACGCGAAGACTTAAACTACTTTTCTGTGTCATTAAAATAAATCTTAATTATCCCGTAGATCGAACACTGCAATATTTTGCTGCAGATTTGGACGACTGACTTGGAAGATCTTTTTGTTCCCATTTTTCCTCAAAGATACATGTATGGAAGAGAGGAGGCGGGGTGTGTGATAATCATTAGCTGTCTATTGACATGTTTGCCATTTGTTAGTTAGTCTCATAAGACTTTTTCCTCGAATTGATAAAAACTGCAACGGTAAGCCCTATTCTCTTTTAGTTTTCATTTTTTTTTGTTATCTGTTTGTCTCGCTAATCCATCATAGCATATAAATAATATTATTCTCGGGGATATTGACAAGCTAAGGACGGGCGACAGGCGAAGGAAAGTGATTTTTTACTCAAAGCATAGTCCTTAAGTTTACAGTAAAACAAAACGAAAACTGAAATTTTTGACCTGTCATTTAATTTTCCTTTATTTGTACCTTTTAACCACTCATGAAGGGATTTGCAATTTTGAAAAAAAACCTTGGTTTGTTCTCTCAGATAAAAAAAGAGAAAACATTGTAAACCATCATGTTCCTTTTAAAAGTTATGGCATTTAGTAATTCTTATTAGATGCTCACAGCGTGAAAACAACTTACGTGTATACTTTATTAACGTATTTCTCATCACCCACTTGCTCCTTTAGAAATACCTCTCAGACTACCGCTAATTCTCACTAAGCAGATCAGGGAACCACGATCTAACAGCTGCAGTTGAATTTCGTACGGCTTCAAATGCAGAACATTTAGCTCAAATGCAATATAGCTAGTGCTTCTCAGTATAACTACTGCCTAGGTACACGCAGTAAGGCTTCCAGTTAACAATTTAAATTGTTTCAAAAGTTCAATTTATAGCATTAAGACTCAGACAAATAACGAAATTATACTCATAACCCTACTCACTAAAAGACAGTGAAAAGCTTTACTATTAAAATATTTTATGGACCTTTAGTAATTTTAGAAGTGATTCAGAGTATTATAGTTACATAGTATTATCTCTATGTTTTCATTTTGTTTTAGGTCGATAGTGGTTTTCAAGACGGATCAAGATCCACCCATCAAACGTATTTCCAAAATGAGATTTGAATAATTGTTAATAAAATAAATCAACGAATGGATGAAAGGATAAACGTTTGCAAGGATATCATGAAGTTGTCTCCTTGTAATTTGATTGAGTCAGTTCGTGGTAATTTATTAATTAAAAGCACAAACTTTGCAGACAGACGGAAATTAAACCGGAGTTGTGTATTACTGACCTTTCCTGAAGAAGGATGAGTGTGCAAACAATTAAACGAAGGATAGATATATCGATTCAATTGAGGCCTTGAGCTACTGTATTTTAATTCCAGGCTTTCGCCGTTCTACGGCATCATCAGGGAATGAAAGAAAATATTCAATACTGCGTGATATAAAAGTGGTGTAGGTCCGGTGACGCAAATGATTAAAATGGAAATATACGATAGTATGGACAATCGCTGATGAGTATAAGTGATAAAGCGGTTAAAAATAAAGCAGTTTAGGATAGAATAAAAGTTCTCTGAGTTCGATACATTCTTCACGGGGATTAATTTGGAAAATATACCATAACATGAACAATCGGTGATGAGTACAAGTGATAAAGCAATTCAAAATTGAAGGTCTTTGTATTCGATGCATTCTTCACGGGAATTGAGTTCAAACAGGACAACTTCAAACGTTTACTAAAAGGAAGGTTTTCCAGTTCCCCGATGTGAATGAAAGCGCGTCAAAAACAAATAAACTTCTGTGGCATCAGAAAGTTAGAACGAATATAATTGCAACGAACATTTCAATTCAAGCCCCAGTTTTGATCTCGAGTCTTCTCTATTAGGGCCTCGTATGTTGATCTAGGTCGTGACCTACTATATCAAATACGAAAGACCGTGTCTTACCACATTTCCAAACACGGTGAAGCCGAGAGTTGAAAATACGACACGTCGTGGAGTATATTTGTCGAATTGCGAGATGTATTGAAAGGTGGTCAAACCGTGTTTTTACCCTTCCAAGTCAACTTTTAATTTGAAGATCAGACATACTGTAGTCTGCTTCACCTATCTATATCTACATCTACATTTTTTAAGTTGATAAAATCTTGGAAGACATACATCAAGACATACATCAACCTATATTAGGTTTAAATAATAACGTAGGAGATCATTTGGAAATCTTCTTAACTTTATTCGTGGTAGAGAAAAGGCAAATGCCACTTTTAAGCACACAATCTCAGGAATGGAATTTGTTTTTCTTTTCATTTTTATCTGAAATAAATTTATGGATATTTAACCGAATAAAAGCCTACTCAGTCATCCAGTGATTTTATTAATACCCTTAACCTATAAGTTACACTAACATATGAGTGAAACAAATGTTGACACCATTGCCGCGCTATGTTTGGTTTTATTGAAAAGGTCGTGTCAATTCTTTCTTTCTAAGGCTTTCAAAGCAAACACTTCCTCGTTTTCTTCCTCCTTGCATACAGCAACATGGAAAATTAGCAACGACACGAAAATCCCTGTGAAAAAATGTCGATCCGTTTAGGTCCTAACGAAATAATATAACGTAACTATAGGCGGGTTTTACCGTATTATGGTGATGCGATTCGACACACGGAAAATTCGGCGTCCCATCGAATCATTTTAGGACGTTCAAAGCAATGGCTACTTGCAGTGTGCTTTACTAATGACAGCCACTTGATTATCGTAAGAGATGTCTTCTTTCCTTTTTTTACCTTCAAAAGCAGGGTCTTCATTTGCCTTTTATTCAACACCCCGTTCCATTTTGTACAGAGCAAGGGATTTTAGTCGCCGACTTTGATTGTATAAATAAAAAGAAAGGTGTAGGGAGGTACGTTCTGAATTGAAAAGGAACCGCCCCATTCAAAAGGCTCCCTGAACAAGCAAATAGCAGTCTTTGGTTTAATCTGCTGGACAATTGATTCAATAACAGATTGTGCCACAAATGCTGTATTTGAATTCATCTATTTAAACCAGTCTGGTACAACCAACCAAATTACATTTCTACCACAGAACGATCGACAGACAAGGACATAAATAGTCTTTCCTGTCCCCTCTGTCGCTCGTTTTAATTGCAGTTGTTTCATGGTGCCTGAAAAACTAAATAATAATAATAATAATAATAATAATAATTTATTTCTAGCGCATTACATTAAAAGATCTCAATGCTCTTACAGAATAAAAATGAGAAAAACGATAACGAAACCAATATAAGGAAAATATATTAAATTACAATGGATGATAAAATACTAAAATTCATTAAATACTAAAATTCATCATAAGATACTAAAATTCATTATAGAAATACTAAAGATCACTATTAAACAAAAACGTTTTAAGCTTAGTTTTAAACGTATCCACTGACGGGGCACTTCTCACATCAAGTGGGAGGCTATTCCACAGTTTGGCGCACAAGATGAAAAAGCGCGTCCCCCGTAGGTCTTTGTCCTAAACACCGGTATGTGCAGTCGCAGGTGATCATTATTTGAACGAAGACACCTTATCGGTTGACGAAGATTAATAAGTTCCGCCAAGTAACAGGGTGCTAAACCGTTTAAAATTTTGTAAATAAAAAGTAAAATCTTAAAAATGAAACGCTTGCGCACGGGCAGCCAGTGAAGCTTGCGGAGGATTGGCGTGATGTGATCCGCTCTCTTTGTTTTTGTAACCAGCCAGGCGGCCGAGTTCTGAACACGTTGAATTTTCGAGATTTCCTTGTCAGGGAGACCATACAAGAGACTGTTACAGTAGTCCAGTTCAGAGGAAACAAAGGCGTGAACCAATTTTTCTGTACTTGGTTGGTCAAGATACTAACGAATATTTCCAATACGCTTTAGAGCAAATGAAGCAGATTTGCAAAGATTGCTTACATGCGCGGACATCGTTAAGTACTGGTCGAGAGTGACCCCAAGATCCCGGGCATTCACGCTTGTCTTGATCTCAGAACCAGCAATATTCACCGCAGCTATAGGTTGACGCTGAAGATAACGAGATGAAAAATGCAAAATTTCAGTTTTCGATGAGTTGCATAATAATTTATTATCAGCCATCCAAGATAAGTTATCCTGTGCACAAAGCTCTAGCTTACTCAAACAAGATGATTGTTCAGATCGTTGCATAACCAAGTACATTTGCGTGTCGTCCGCAAATATCATGGACTGGAGGCCATGGGCGATGATTATATCTTCAATGGGCGCGACGTAGAGGAAGAACAACAGCGGGCCCAGCACCGAACCCTGAGGAACACCGCAGATTAACTTAGCGGAAAAAGAGTGAACATCTTTGATAACAACCGCCTGCGAGCGATTTGTCAGATACGATTTGATCCAAGAGCGGGAAGTACCTCTCAGACCAAACCGGGCGTATAACCTATCCATAAGGACACTATGGTCTATGATGTCGAAGGCAGACTATAAGTCAAGCAAGACTAGAACAACATCATCGTGATTGTCAAGCGCTAAGTTGATGTCGTTGGAAACTCGCAGTAAGGCTGTTTCGGTGCTATGATATGCACGGTAAGCTGACTGAGTTTTGGTATACAGGTTATTGATGACCAGATGTTGCTTAAACTGCATTGCTACTACGCGTTCGATCATCTTACCAAGGAAGGGAAGGTTGCTGATTGGACGGTAGTTCTTCAGTATTTCATGGTCCAGATCAGATTTTTTCAATAAAGGTGTTACAAGGCCATGCTTGAAGGTGGCAGGGAACTCTCCAACCTCTAGCGATCGATTTATTATAGAGGTAATACAAGGCAGCAATACGTCGATACCCTTTTTCAGTAAACTGGTCGGAAGTGGATCCAGTGAACAGGACTTGGAAGGCGCTGCCATGACGGATTGTTTTACATCTTGAAGCGAAACTGCCTTGAACTTCGATAAAGTGGAAGAAGAAGGCTGTTCTTGATAAGGTATCGATAGGCTTCTGGATGGCATTGTATCAAGCTCCGACCTTACAGCGCTGATTTTATCAGTGAAGAATGCACAAACTCGGTTTGCAAGTACAAGCTCAGAATCATGAGTTGGTAGATTCGGCGATACTTTGACCTTGAACAGACTGTCAATAAGATTGAACAACTGTTTCTGATCGGAGTTTGAAATCTTATTGCTAAAATGTGCTCTCTTTGCTTCCTTTATAGCTGCATAATAGTTGCACGCAGAATCTCTGTAAAGTTGCTTGTACACCTCAAGGCCTGACTTAACCCACCGCCTCTCACATCGCCGTTTGTCACGTTTGAATGCTCTAAGCTCATCTGAGAACCAAGGTGCATGAGGCCTTAAGGTTGTAGTACGCTCTTTGATAGGAGCATGCTTGTCAAGTAGGTCGCTCAATTGAGAGTGGTAAGCATTAACTAACACAGGAAGATCGGCAGGCGGATTATTCATCCCTTGCAGACTAGACAGATCTTCAACAAAGCAATCAAGGTCAATGTTTCGCACTCTGCGATGCTTAGAGTTGACTCTAATCAGAGGTGGCCTGGGAAGGTCCAAGCAACAAGTAATAGAAGCATGATCAGAAGGCATAGAAGCATAATCAGAAGGCATTGTGCCATCTACAAGACAACTTGATTATTTTGATAGCACCAGTAACAGGGAATAACAGAAACCTAATTCGTTAAATACACTCAACCCTCACAAAACTATTAAAAAACGATTAAATAGCCTGTATTTGTTTCAAGCGAGTTATGTTTAAGTAGCCTGCTTTACAAGGGAGCAGCTGCTAAAATGTTTTGCAAGATAAAAGAACCACAGTATTTGCAATAATATTGCATTATCTCGTAAGAGTTAAGGCAGGTCAGCATGTTTCTTCGAGTGATTTTCGCTTCTTTGCTAGCTTTCCACGGTGCTCTGTGTGAGGGGGGAAAAAACAATGAAGTGTTTGCTTTGGTAAGGCTAAATTTACAGGCAGCAGTGAAATAACCTCGACATTAACTTGCAAACAGTTTGAAAGATTTCAGAGTTTCATATGTTGGTTTGTTCCCTCTCAGATAAAAATATTCTAAACCATCATTTTCCTTTTAAAAGTTATAGCATTTAGTAATTCTTATTAATTAGGCGTTCACAGCGTGAAAACAACTTACCGGTACTTGTATTTTATTAACTTATTTCTCATCATAAATTTTCTCCCTCAGAAATATCTCTCAGATTACCACTACCTGTCGCAATCAAGAAATTTCAAAAATTCTTCGGTCTGCCTGTGACTGGAGAACTGGACGACGAAACTCTAGAAGAAATGAAGAAGCCACGATGGAGTCCCGGATGTTGACGAAAATGGCGATCGTATGCGCGTGAAGAGATACTCCACGCTCTCGAAATGATACAAGACAAATTTCAAATACTACATGACGTATGGAGAAGACTTGTCACACGGTGATCAGTCCAGAATCATGGCAAACGCTTTTAAAATGTGGAGTGATGTGGCACCAAAACTGAAGTTTTCCAGAACATACACAGTTTTCCAAGCTGACTTTAAAATCAGGTGTTGAAAAACACACTTTTATATTTATTTCAGTTAGGAAACATATATTTTTTCACATTTTATTTTTGAAAAAGCCATGAAGCTTACGCCAAACACAACCAAGAAAATGTATTGATTACTCCTGCAGTTTAGGTTAAGGAAGTCACTCTGGTGTACCTGGTGAAGGGAGATGCTATTCAAAGTTTGACGGTAAAGGCAAAGTCCTTGCTCACGCGTTCTACCCACAAGATGAACGACTGCATTTTGAGGACGACGATAAGTTTTCAGAGACTGGTTCATTTTTGAGTGGATCAAATAGCCTGATTCATGTTGCCGTCCATGAGATTGGCCATGCTTTGGTACTTCGGCACTCTAACGTTAAGGGCACAGTTATGAGGCCGACAGCTAGTCGAGGCACGCCCAAATTACACAGGGACGATATTGCCGGGATCAGGTCGTTATACGGTATGTGGCATGTTATGCATTTATTGCGTTGTTCTTTAACAATCAAAATTGTTCCTAAAGTTCTTTTTATAGCATTAAGACTCGGACAAACAGTTGAATTGTACGCATAACCCTATGGTACGCACTAAGAGAAAGTGAAACGTTTTACCTTTAAAGTATTTTATGGGCCTTAAGTAATTTTAGCTGTGATCCAGAGTACTATATTTACATAGTATTCTATATGTGTTGTTTTGTTTTAGGTTGATAGTGGCTTTCAAGATAGGTCAAGATCCACTCGTCAAGCGTAAATTCAAATGAGTTTTAAATGACTGCTGATAAAATAAATCAACGAATGAATGAAAGAATAAACGTTTGCAACGATGTTTTAAAGTTGTCTCCTTTAAATTTGATTGACGAAGTCCTTGGTAAATTACTGACCTAAAGCACGGAACTTTCAAGGAGGAGGGGAGGGGGTGGGGGCGACCTTATTGCCCGAAAGAAATTACACTGCTGCGTAAGTGTGAGTGTAGTTCAAACGCACTCAAATCGCAGTGAGCACAAAAACTTTCATAATTCTTACGTCTAATGAAACTGTCATCATTGCAAAATTGGTTATTTTGAAACCTCGCATATTCTATGACTTTAATCGACAGCCTAGCAAAACCAGATACTTATAAAAGAAACATTTAATTCTTTCTCGTACGCGAAGTTCAAGAAAATTTTAACGGCTCTTTGTGGAGCCATTCAAAACGGCTCTTTTTAGAGCCACCATAAAAACAAAAGTCTTGGTTGGTTGTTTTTGTCATTGTTTTGTTGATGAAAATATTATCAATCTGGTGGATTTTCACGATACACATTTAACGATATATGGCTTTCCTAAAACAGAATACCTGGATCCTTACATCATCTGACCAGGCAAACGTCAGCGAAAGTCGCCTACAAGTCTGGCCTTGACAACCCTTTAGAATGTTTTCTCCCGAGTGCTTTTGCCCTAATCATCAGCGCTTTGCCCGAAAAGTTACAAAAATGTCTGAAACTGGGCGGGCTCCACGTAACAGGTCAAAGCTTCGAGGGTCGTTCGCTAGCTTGAAAAATCGAAATTTCTTTTACTTTGCCTGAGGAACAATTTTAGGGAGCTTTCGTAGAATATAACATTCTAACTCTCGTAAAATGTAGAATTTCGGAAAATTCGCCCCCAAAAAACAGAAAGACAAAACCAGTTTTGTCTAAATTAAATAAAATTGGAAATTGACCAAATTCTACTCATTTGCATTGAAACAGTTTGCACCTTTAGAAAAAAACAAATAACTTTGAAATTAAAAGGAGCGTACCTTTTATACATTCTACAATGGCACCTTTGAAAGTTTTAGAGTTGCTTCCAGTGTTATTTGAAGATTGACCATTTCCAGACGGTTGAAAGCGTCTTATTATGTTCCATAATACAGTTTTAGGTGAATTCTTTATGAATTTTTTTCTTAAACATCTTCGCGTTTTTTTTCTCGATTGGAACTTCACGAGAAAACAGTCAAGCATTCAACAAAAGTTGGAGGGTCCATCATTCCCCCTTTTTTTGGAGATTTTTTTTTCACAAGGAGATTTCGAACGATGAATTATAGAGCCATTAATACCTGCTATAAATATACTGTATTGGATGACACAGAGTAAATAACATCTATAATAAATTGTTACAAAATTTTCTGTACTTGAAGACAGTGACAGCTAAGTCTGATGAAAAGCAAGGAGGACGATATCAAGTAACGCAAGAGCATTTTAACAAGAAAGGTGAACAAACTTCGTTTTTACTCTAGTATGCCAAAATGTCAAGAACGTGTTTGAATTGGTTACCATGAAAGCGCTAACCACGCAACAGTTGTAAACTATTTTAAGATGAAGAACCGTCAAGACGGTCATTGAATGGCGTTTAATTTGAATAACTATGAAACATTACCCAGTGGCTATTTGTGGACTTTTAGAAATCACGTCCGATTTATGGGCGACTAGAAAATTAGAAATAAAGAACATTCTTTTAAAAAAGCAAATTTCCAGGGCCCGGTTTCTCGAAGGAACCAAAAACTTTTCGCACCAGGAAAGCCGTTACAAAATCCCAAACCGTGTGATTACAGAGCTGCTTTATTCGCATATTCTTAATATGAACAGAGGTTCTCTTCAAACAAGGAGTTTCAGGGGTATAAAACTCTCGGTTTTTAGATACAGATAATCTATTATGGCTTAGTGGGCCCGCAAAGTCTCAAGGGCTTTCGATCGAGAAACGGGCCCGACGGTTATTGAATAGCGTTTGAATGACTATAAAAGCATTACTGTTTGTAGACCTTTAGAAATCTCGCAAGACTTGTTGGTGACTAGAAAAGTACATATCCCTCCCCCCCCCCCATTTTTTTTTAAATGGTGACTGTCAAGATGGAGATTAACTGAGACATGAATTTGAGCTATGAAAGCATTATTCAAACTCTCAGTGTAAACCTAAAATAAAACCTCCGAGTTACAGGCGAGTTAAACTGTAGACCTATAAAACACTTTTTGTATTCTTTTTCGGATGGCAAAACTGTGAAGACAATCATTAGCTGGCGTTTGAACTCGTACCTTTTGAAAGCATTGTCTAAGCAAGCAGCAGGTGCAAACTGTAAGAAATCACCTCATAGTTACAGGCTATTAGAACTGTATAACTAAAAGACACTTCGTATTACTTTAGTACCGCACAATTGTCAAGAAAGTCATCAGTTTAATGTAGATGAACTCAAACTGCTGATAACTATAAGCCAAGAAGCAATTTGTAGACTGTTTGAAATCAATTCAGACTCATAGGCGGTCGAAATGTATCACTAACTGAAGCGACACTTCGCACACTTCGTTTTATTTTTATTAAATACCAAGCTATCATGCAGATCATCAAATTAGTTTGAACTCGTAACTTTGAAAGCAAAAGCTCAAAAACCATTTCAGACTCAAACGGGGCTATCCTTTAAAGTGCGGGTACTGATGGAAAAGTGGGTTTTCGCAACTGCATGCTTAAGTTGGGCACAAAACTGTGATGCTCTCTTATGTGAAAAGATTCTACCTACAAGCTCAAAGATAAAATATTAAATAGCATTCCCTCGCACAAGTATGGGTAATCAAATGGTGACCAGTGAAAATAGGAAATAATCTTACGCACGTTTTGTTAAGTTTCTAATAAAGCTTAGAATTTTGATAAAACGCAAATGAAATTATTTCTTAATTACCTTCTAAAATCATAGGTAACAAATTACGATTACAATCGTAGGGTTTTGACTTGTTTATCGTATCGAGAAATATTCTCTCTAAACGTTGGCACGGTAATTTTGTATACTCGTGTGAAATTATAAATTAACGCTGAAACTTTTGTCAGCATTAACGATATTAAGAACTAAACATGTCAGTTATAAGTCGAGCTGAATTTAGGAGTACGTGAGACGCACCAAAACGAACGTTTATTGAAAGGAAAATGAAGTCTAGCTTGAAATATAAATACTAATTGTTCCATTATAGTAGCATTGTTTAAAGAAAAGCAAGGTGAAGGGCAAAAAATAACCCGCGAACATTTGCAAGAGCAAGGTGAATATACTTAGGCTAAAGCGACAGTTTTCACATTAGAAATATTGTCTCTAGTGTAAAATTGAATGCAAACAGAACTGTAGACATATGTACCCTAGAAAAAAAGTGTACCACAAAAGACTTATTTAAATAGCTGTAGTCAGATATTTTCTAATACGGGGTTCCTTTTTGGCTTCCTAAAGTACTAGTACACTGTACTTGCTTAGCTGGTCCATGAGCAAATTAAGATACCAGTATTTAACTGATGTGTTATGAAAGATTTACTTTAAGTATGTATCTACAATATACAATGAAAATACAATGGAAATAATTGACCCTATTAAGGACAGCTCTAAAAGAAAGAAGCTTGCCATTTGTCGAAGTTATCGCTATAAAATAAGTAAGCCAGTCGTCAGGATGCTCACTTCAAATCGAAGCTTTCTGTAAAGTAATCAGCGTGAAAATGTTGGTTGCTGTGCTTCTCCTTCCTTTCTTCATTGGGGTTACGGTGTGCGAAGATGACGAAACTATGGCCTTGGTAAGTACTATATTCCAAATTATTACTCTAGCCAACGATTAATCTAGGTACTTTGGGCTCAGCAAAACTTTTTTTTTACAGAAAAAATGATTGTTCCTTGAGGCTCGTGACACGCAGTGTGTTACAAAAGGCAATTCCAAAATTAAAATGTTCACTAATACGCAATTGGAGCTGGTTTCAAATTCCTCTAATTGGATTAAGAATACTGATCAGTAAAACGAAAATAAAATCATAGAAAAAATTTAGAAAGGCAAAAGTTATTTAAATTTTATTGCGTCTTTGTTGCAGTTGTAGTCGAGCAGTATCCTAGCTTAAATTTTTGTGCTCGTCAACTCGTGTTCATTATTTTTACATGGGCGTTCAAGGGCGTTATCGTGAACACTGCCGTACGGCCCAAACAGAATAGGTTTATCTTTCTTCAAAATATTCGCCTCATTAGGAAGAAAAGAAAGCGATGACCTCAACACTTTAAAAATTGAAACAAAATAATGGTAAAAAACAATAGTAAATTAAAGAAAGAGAATATTGAAAGAACTTGGCACAATAAACTGTCTGAATGAATTTCAGACCAATGTGCACGCATTGAATACTTTGGGTGACGCGGGTTAAAAACGACAAATTTTGCCAATAAAATGTACGCGCTCATTGACCTTTTTGCCGCTAAGAAATGTTTGCCGTTTTATTTTAAATATCACTGCCTCCTTACATCCACACAGCTATACCTTTACTAGGATTATGATTCATCAATCTAATACAGTCTTCTGCAGTCTTCGGTTTTCATGATCTTTTCATCCCCCAAAACAGCAAATCTATTTTACCAGCTATTTAGTTATTGTTTGGTGGTGTATACACACAGAAGACACCTGAACAATTCAGCTTCGCCTGTCGATTGTGCTAGTTAATGATTAATTTAATGTTACTGAAATATCGCTGATAATTATTCTTTTAGCACTTCCTGAACCGATACGGGTACATATCAAACACTCGCAGTGGTAACCACGACGTTGGTACGGCCATCCGACAATTCCAAGATTTCTATGGTCTCCAGGTGACTGGCAGACTGGATGCCTCAACTGTCCGCCTCATGAAGAAGCCTCGGTGTGGTATGAGTGATCCAACTCCAGGAAGTCGCTTGCGAAGATATGCCACTGTTGGGAAATGGAAAAAGACTGACTTGAAATATTACGTCCAACCTGGCCAGGATCTCCCACATGTGAGTACAATTTGGTGTTAAGGGTCTTTTTGGTTATCCTCACTTAGAAAGCTTTTAAAATTCAGTGTTCAAAATTGTTAACATTTTCTACAACTTACCAGGAGACATTTTAGTTTTTTTGATCGTTTGACCATGCGACGTGACGTTTCTATAGAAAAAAACGATATTTTCAAATGATGGCTTGCTTAAATTTCTGGGTTTCATAAAAAGTTGCTTTTTGATATTATCTATGAATTGTAATTTGCATCCGTTTTGTTTTTTTTTTTTTCTGACTTTTCTAAAAGATTGGGTCAAAGAAGAAAAAAAACAAACAAAAAAAAAAAACAGTATGGCGGACCTAATAAGCTAAGATAGGCATTTTGAAAATGTGACTATTTAAGTATGATATGAAGTCATCATTTTTACGTGGTTATCACTTAAAAGCGCTACGTAATGGTTTGCACATCTTGAACGTTTAGATTATCTTTTTCAAGTTTGCCGTTTGCAAGTTGTGTTTAACTTCTCCATCCTTAATAGCTAAGCCTTTTCCTTTATGGTTTATCATTGTCTCTTTGGTGCTTTTCTATCTTAATAAACTACTATTTTCCGGTTTCCTCCAAATTAAAGATAATATTATACGTGGCCAAAGTGACTGCGCTCCTTTAAGTACACTTCTATACTGTTTTGGATGCTTTACGTATACTTTACAGTATGAGCATTACCGAGTAAATGGTTTAAAATATCCCTCACCTTTCCCTACCACCTAACACCAAACACTCACGAACATCATTGCCCATACTAAATAGAGAAATGCTCTCGAAAACAACCAATTCATCACTTCATTGTGTCTAAATTATTAATAGGATGAGCAAAGAGGGATATTTGCTCAGGCACTGCAGTTCTGGGCCGACGTGTCGGGGTTGACATTTTCTGAAGTCGGCAGCGCAAGTGAGACAGACATGAAAATAAGGTAATTTTGGCATTTTGGTAGTAAACAGGGGAAATAAGTAGTGTTTCAATTAGGGGAAATAAACTCTGGGATGAAAAGGCCTTATTAGCTGGATGAGGAAACAAAGGTGCCATAATTGATTTAAAACTTTAATGTAATATATCGAACACGAAAGGCCGTGTTTGAGCACATTTCCAAACACCGACAAGAGAGTTGAGAATACGACGCGCAGAGTTGTATTTTTGACGTAGTTCGAGGTGTTTGGAAATGTGGTCAAACACTGTCTTGAGTGCATGATATATCTTCTCAATCAAAACTAAAGCTAAGGAGAAAACGGAGAAATAAAATCGTAAAAATCTATGCTAATTAAGATCCAATATCCAAACACCGCCACGGTCATGACTTTCTTTTCTTAAACTTGATGAATTATTAATGACTTTGAGAAGAGACTTTCCAAGGTATCTTACTGAAACTGACAGACCGTATATCTTAGAGTAATGCGCCATACATGTACATTCCAATCATCAAGCCGCCGTACTTTTTTTTCTCTTGTTCCGATAATTAGAATAAGTAGCTTTACTACAACCTACATCTATGGCATCTAAGGCAAGAGCTTAAGGGTAATGTAATGCTACCTACACTATACAGTACTTACGCTATATTGATATCTACGGGTATCTCTCAATCTATAATTAGCACTCGCTCTTTGACTACTACTTTAATCAGTACTCGCTCTTTAATTAGTGTTAGTATAGGGTTTTCTTTTCCCATTTCGTTGTTCGTGATTGTTGCTGTTAACTTTCTCTCCTGTATTATGTCAACCACGTTTCTCTACTTAGTTTCTAAATTATGAATTATTTATGATATTTTAGTTTATTATTTTTTTTATCTACTCAAATTGGTTTAATTTCCTTTATTTCTGTTCTCAATTTTAAATAAACCAGATAATGCTGTTAAAGTAATAGCAGCTCGCCCACAATAGCTTTGCTAGCTGCGAGCTACCAAGGCTTGTAATCCAATTACATATATAGTAGTAAAAGTTATTGTTGGTTTTACTGTAAAGCGCTGCAGATCATTAAGAATTTATTGTCACATGGCTTTGGCTTGTGGCCGATATAACGCGCGCTCTGATTGGCTAAGAGCGAGATCTGAGCGGTCATTATGCAGCCGTAATGCCCACGGGCCGATTGCGGATTATACAAATTAGGAAGAGCTCGGCACCGAAAATTCAAGCGCATTGAAACGATGAAAGCCGATTAAAAACAGTAAGATAAAGTAAATTTAATTCCGATTAGCTAAAAGTTTAGAGATTTTTCCTTAATAAAATTTATATAGAAGTCGTTTTTGACTTACCAGCTGGTAATCTTGGCGGGCAATAGTGAAAAACAATCAAAATTTGCCGAATCTTAAGTAAAGCTAAAATCGCTAAGTGAAAAACACCATCGGCAGATCTGTCATGCATCCTAAGCAGAACACACGAAGAAACTTTTACAACAATTACCGAAATATTGAACTCCGTCACAGTTCTCATCAAGTGGATTCCTTCGCTTTAACACAATTAAATGTAAATCAGCTTCCAGGATCATCAGATGTAAACAATCGGGCGGTTTCTGTCGGCAGCAGTGGTTCTGATAACTACAGGTAGTTTTAAACGTTCACAAGGCTTCAAAGGTTCATCCATAAATTCCAGAATGAAGAAGGCGAAGCTATGTTGTCCAGAGCGAATGCGAAGTTAGAGTTATTCTGAGCAGTGTATTATGAAGGATTAATATTTTATTTCCCCGAAAGACCGTTTGCTTGGACTGTTTTGAAGCACTTTCTGTCTTCTCTATATGCGTTCACGTTTCGACACAAAAGTCGGAAAAACTTCCCCATCAAGTTGTGGCACTACTATACTAAAATACCATTTTGAGGCTGTGACAATTATTTTTCCCGTAAAGAAATTTGTGTTTTCAGGTGTTTTTAACGGAATATGTAATACAGTGTCGAAGTTCACTGACTGTGTAGTTTTGCCCTGGGTTTGAGACGATGAATGAATCGGTAATCTCGTGCATCGACGGATGTGAATTGACGACTTCTGCTGGAAATATTTTTTTCTTTTCTTTAATTCATGAGCCATATAATAAACAACTTAATAACCTCGACCGTTCGGTCGTTACGGGAAAATCTCAAACCTCCGCCTATCGCTCAGTCAATACGGTAAGGCCTCAGTTTGAGATTTTCCCGTAACGACCTCACTCTCGGTTGTTAAGTAGTCAAGGCAACACCCTTATAAGATGCTATTTTTCATGTTAATTATTATTATTATTATTATTATTATTATTACCTTAAAACAATGCAATAGGAAAAAACTGGAAAGACGGAATTAAAAAGTAAAAACTGCAGCAGCAGCAACTGACCCGTAGGTCAATAAGTTTGAACAATTAAAATAGCCAAAATAATGATTGGTTGTAACCATAAAGGTTTATTATGAGTACACATTTTCTTTCATTAGCTTTGGGAGAAACAGTCACCGTGGCACCAATGTGGAAGGGACATGCCCGTATCCATTCGACGGCCCCGGTGGTGTTCTGGCGCATGCGTATTTCCCTCAAGACGGGCGAGCTCATTTTGACGAGGATGAATTCTTCACCCACGGAACTAGCAGTGGCGTCAATCTTTTATGGGTGGCTGTGCACGAATTTGGACATTCCTTGGGCCTGCAACATACTAACATCCAGGGGGCAATTATGTTTCCTTACTACACGGGTTACGTCCCGGACATGAAGCTCCACTCTGATGACATTGCTGGTATTCAATATTTGTATGGTAAGAGAATTCAAGAAAACCTGTGATAAACTTTAGGGCAGTACTCGATGGCATGGAATGGATAGGCAAAAACGCTGACAAGAGTTTTGGTAATGCGCTTTGTTGGTTACATTTTCTATGACAAACACGTTTTCATACTGTTTTACCATAGCTGATAGAGGGGAATGGTTATGAAATTCGACAAAGTTCTTTGTTGTATGCTGTTGTTCTCTTTCTTGGCCTTGACCGTGCACAAAACACAATAGTTGCTTACTACTGACCGAGGAACTAACCAATAGAAACGTTTTGGCTACGTAATTCATGCAAAGTGTACGAGTGCAAAGCAAAAGATTGTGCACGGTCGTGGACCTTCCAACATAAATCTTGACATCTTTGTTTGCTCCTTTGATGTTTGCTGGGCTTCATAACCATCCCCCTCTATTAACTATGGTTTTCACCTAAATTTGGTGTGTGCTTTTAATCTTAAACAAGTCTTAAATTTGTCTCATTTCGAATTTAGACTTTCCAACAAATTCTTTACATTTCTTGTATTCTTATGTTACTATATTCCTGAGTTTTGGATTCAGTTTTGGAGCACTACGTGTTCTAACCAAGTTGGAGGACCAAAAATGGCAGGCATACTAAAAGATGTGACGTCATTTTCCCGTTCTGTCACGTAAGGATTGATACATGACAAAGAAAAAAACCCGGGATAAATGGGGATAACAGCGCTTTTGAAATGCTAACAAGGAAGGCAATAATGTACCTTAATTTTACACCTTTGCATTTGCAGCTTTGCAAGTGAATATTGCGGAATATATTGTGAATACATTTCAGTGAATGATAATCACAGTTGCTGTTGAATGTTTATAGTCGACGATGCACTTAGCTAGAACTAGCAAGTTGAAAGCTTGAAAACAGCAACAAAAAAGGTTTAATTTTTTTGACAGCTACCTAAGTCGTGTACGTATCGGCGATAATCATTCTCAAGTCTTTACTCTACAGCTTTATAGTTTAGTTGATGGTCGGAGAAGAGAGATTGTTCCAGGGGTCTTAATTGTTTCCTCTTCTATCAGGTGCTAACTCTGGTGGCGGTGGCGGCGGTGGTAGCGAGCAAACTCCAGCCCCTACAGTTCCCGGTTAGTCTTCTACATGTACATATGCAGACAACAGGGAAGAGTGTCACGATAGGGTAGTGTTTACCAATAAATATGGTGCTCGATTGGTGCAAGGGTTGCGTATCTAGAGAAGTGTATACTTTTCTAGACTTCTTCTAGTTTCAGCATCTGCTGTCCGACACTCTTTAATGTTATCTTCTTTAACATTTCCGGATACTCTCTTTCAATGGGGGAGAAATCTGCGTGTTCTAATGTACGTCAATTTTGCAGCATTTGCTTTGATGTTTTGGCGTAAGCTTTTACAAGTTCTATTTATTCACGCCATGGGAAAATCATAATAATTCATTTAAATTTACCTTTGCTTTTTGCGCCATAACCAATTACCCACCTAATCTTGCAGACCAAGCTATAGTGACCTTAAGCCTCTGTCAGCTTGTTTAAGGCATTAAAAACACAGAGATGGTAGGGAGGAATGGCTCGATAAGAAATTTCCTAAATTCTAGAGGGTACAACTTTTGCAACAGCCATTAATATGTCAGTACTTTCTTAACACCATAGAAAATTGTGAAGACAGGTCGAGTACTCCATGCCAACCGTATAAGGATGCTGGTTATTGTGATACGTACCCTGATAACATGAAGTATTGGTGCGAGAAGACATGTTTCAACTGTAAGTTCTGCAGATATTAGTAATAGAAAAATGAACTAATCGTCATTCTCGTCCCTAGAGGTCGCGCTCATTTTGGTCAGCACTAAGAATTGCGACATCTGGCTACACCCGATTTTCTTAGCATGGGCAGAGTATTCGTTTCATATTCTCAACTAATCAGATTGGTCAGATTTGATGGGAAGTTCGTAACTCGCAGACATTCGGTGACGTTCGTGATTCTTGGTGCTGACCAAAAGGAGCGAGGTCTCTGGGTACGAGAATGACTAATCGTAAGAAAGATTGCCGTGGGGAGGTGTTCATGACCAGTGGTAGAACAATTCCATAAAACCTAAGCCAGATCGTTTACTATAAGCCAAAACATGAGCATACATGCGCATATAACATGCTTCCACGCATCAAACAGTCATCGGTTACATGGAAACTGAAAAATGTTTTGAATACCGTTTGTATGTACTTTGAAAACAGTATGAAAATACAATGATGTAGTTGTACGGAAGAATTCGTGTGTATATTGACCGCCCGTAACTTAAATAAGGTACTAGCTGAAACTCATTTTTTTCTATGTTTTGTTGCAGGTCAGGAATAGATGACAAAAAACGCGTGACTACCTTAATAAATTTGGGTTTATTCTTGTAAAAGTATATGAAATTAACTAGAGAATAAAAGCAACAGATCAAAACATGTGTTGGTTTTAGTTCATTAATTTTCTCTTGTGAGTTTCGTTTCCATCCATCTTTAATTGAATTTAACTTGTACAGTGTACCATAAAGGAAATGCTAAAATCTTTAAACTATTATTGACTGAGCTATCATGCGCTATCACCCATTAGCTTGCAATGCTTGGAGGTTGCTTACAAATATGAGACATTTTCTCGTTTTCCCGAAGTTTCGGAGAAACATTTAACAGAAAATGCAATAGAAGTCATTTCCTGAGAAGGCTGAAAAGGACAACGTTTAACATTGCAAAACTGTACGTTGTTGATTTCATATAAATGCCCAATCGTGAACAAATTATGGTCATCTTCATGGCATAATAGGTTACCATAGCTTTACATGTAAGTGAATACATTTTGGTGTCAACAATGACAAGTAGGGAAGGAAGGAAGGAAGGAAGGAAGGAAGGAATGAATGAATGAAGGAATGAGTGAGTGAGTGAGTGAGTGAGTGAGTGAG
>NC_138147.1:29082913-29130413 GCF_964199315.1 Orbicella franksi
TTTTTTGTCTAATAGCGTAAAATGTAAGCTGGGACATCAGCAACAATCAACCTTTTTTTTCCTGGTTAGGTTGCAGGGCTCTACCTGGTTTTACTAGGACCTCGATTTAACAATTCAACCTAATACCATCTTCTTCAGTCGTCGATTCTTATGCATGGTATTTTGTTCCCTCAAAAGAACAAATCTATGTTACCACCAATTCATTTATTGTTTGGCTGTGTGTACATATAGCAGACACCTGGAAAAATTCGTCTGTCGATTATACTATAGTTATTGATTGGTTTAATTTCCTGAAATATCGCCGATAATTATTCTTTCAGCACTTTTTGAACCAATACGGGTATACATCAACCTCTCGTAGTGGTAACCACAACGTTGGTACGGCCATCCGACGATTTCAACAATTCTATGGTCTCAAGGTCAGTGGGAGACTGGATGCCTCAACTGTCCGACTCATGAAGAAGCCTCGGTGTGGTATGAGTGATCCAACCCTAGGCAGTCGCTTGCGAAGATATGCCACTCTTGGAAAATGGTCAAAGACTGGCTTGAAATATTTCGTCCAACCTGGTCAAGATCTCCCACAAGTGAGTACAATTTGGAGTAAGGAGTTCGTTTTGATTGTTTTGAAATTGTTAATCCTATGCAGCCTGGGAAGAAGGGAATTTAAGGTGTACGAGCTGATTTCAAACTATCCTCGCTTAAAAAGCTTTTAAAATTCAGTGTTCAAAATTGTTAACATTTCCTACAACGTATCAGGAAAAATTTTGGTTTTTTGATCGTCTGACCATGCGAAGTGACGTTCCGACGGAAACGATTTATCCAAATGGTGCTTTGCCGAAATGTAATGATCTTTTTTTTTCACTTACTTTATAAAGGTTTCATCAAAAGCAGCTTTTTGACATGATTTGACATGATTTGTGTTTTGCATCCGTTTGGTTGTTGTTGTTGTTTTTTCCGGACCATTTGTGGTCGGGTAAATACAGGAGCCCTTTCCCCTCACAATCCACCTAACTCTCAAGACTCACTTTCGAAAACATGTCCCATAGGGGTAGTATACCTAAAAATAATCATTATTACTTCATTTTGTTTGAATTATTAAAAGGACAAGCAAAGAGAGATATTTGCTCAGGCACTGCAGTTCTGGGCCGACGTGTCTGGGCTGACATTTTCTGAAGTCAATAGCGCCAGTGAGGCAGACATCAAAATAAAGTAATTTGGACAGCTAGATAGTTAACAGGGGAAATACATCGCTTTTAATTTGAGTATCGAACGTAATTGATTCTGCATTAACTACGCTACACGATTGGCTTAATAAACTCACGCCATTTTTTTTATCCAATTATAAGAAAACCAAAACCAGTCGTGAATGCTTTGCACTCGTTTTCTCGCGGTTTGCGTCAGCAAAATCTAGAGTTTTGATTGGTTCACTGTAATGTCTGTGTCCTTTGTGATTGGCTAGAGTAATATTTTTGTTATTATGAAACTCAACTGAAAACAGCTCTAAATTGGAATTAAATTGGGGAAATAAATCTGGGATGAAAAGACCTAATTTGCTGGATGAGTAAATAGAGGTCGTATATCTGATTTACTCCAAGGTATGTCATTGAACTTTACAGACTGTATATTTTAGGGTAATGCGTCATACATGTACATTTCAATCATCAAGCCGCTAGTTTTTTCTCCTGTTCCAGTAATTAGAATGAGAAGCATCACTAAGACCTATATCCGTGTCATAAGGCAAGCGCTTAAGGGTATTGTAATGATACCTACAAGTAAAGCTTTGCAGCTAAATTAAGGGTACTTTTTTTCATTTTAATTAAAATTATCTTAAACCAATACAATACAAAGGAAAAAGCCGGAATTGAAAATGCAGCAGCAGCAGCTGACCTGTTGGTCAATAAGTTGCGATAATTAAAAAAGACGAAATATTGATAGGTTTAAATCGTATAGGTTTATTACGAACACAAGTTTTCTTCGATTAGCTTTGGGAGAAAAAGTCACGCTGGCACCAATGTGGACGGAACATGCCCGTATCCATTCGAAGGCCCCGGAGATGTTCTGACGCATGGGTATTACCCTGAGGACGGGCGAGCTCATTTTGACGAGAATGGAACCTTCATCGATGGTACTTACAATGGTATCAATCTTTTATGGGTGGCTGTACACGAATTTGGACATTCCTTGGGCCTGCAGCATACAAACATCTCAGGGGGCGATCATGTATCCTTACTACACAGGCTACGTCCCAGACATGAAGTTTCACTCTGATGACATTGCTGGTATTCAATATTTGTATAGTAAGAGAACTCAAGAAAAGCTGTGATAAACTTTAGGGCAGTACGCGATGGCATGGAATGCATAGGCAAAAAGGAGAGCTTCGGTAATGCGCTTTCTACGGCTAACACGTTTTCGAACTGTTTTACCATAGTTAACAGACGGGAATGGTTATGAAACTCGACAAAGGTCTTTGTTGTATGTTTTTGTTCTCTTTTTTGGCCTTGACCGTGCACAGTACACAGTAGTGGCTTACTACTGACCGAGGAACTAACCAATAGAAACGTTGTGGTTACGTAACTCATGCAATGTGTATAAGCGCAATTATAAGAAAACCAAAACCGTGAATGCTTTGCACTCGTTTTCTCGCGTTTTGCGTCAGCTATATCTAGAGTTTTGATTGGTTCACTGTAATGTCTGTGTCCTTTGTGACTGGCTAGAGTAATAATTTTTGTTGTTACGAAACTCAGTTGAAAACAGCCCTAAATAGGAATTAAATTGGGGAAATAAATCAGGGATGAAAAGACCTAATTCGCTGGATGAGTAATAGAAACGTTTTGGTTACGTAACTCATGCAATGTGTATAAGCGCAATTATAAGGAAACCAAACCAAAAGATTGTGCACGGTCGTGGACCTGCCAACATAAATCTTGACATCTTTGTTTGCTCCTTTGATGTCTGCCGGGGTTCATAACCATCGCCATCTATCAACTATAGTTTTAACCAAATTCGGTGTTGCTTTTTAATCTTCAACAAGTCTTAAATTTCTGTTTCATTTTGAATTTAGACTTTACAACTACCTTTTTTTTTTCAAATTCTTTACTCTTCTTGTATTGTTATATTGTTATATTCTTGAGTTTTGGATTTAATTTTGAAGCTGTTCTAACCGAGCTGGAGGACCAAAAATGGCAGACGTTCTAAAAGATGTGACGTCATTTTGCCGTTCTGTCACGCTAGGATTGACACGTGACAAAAAAAAAATAAACCAGGATAAAGAGGGGTAGCAGCGCTTTTGAAATGCTAGCAAGGAACACAATAGTGTAGCTTACTTTTAAACCTCTTTTTTTTAAACCCTTCCACTTGCAGCTTTTCAAGTAAATACTGTGGAATATATTGTGAATACAGTTCAGTGAATCATCACATTTGTTGTTGAATGTTTAAAGTTTTCGATGCACTTAGCTACAACTAGCTAGTTGTAGCGAGTTAGAACTAGCCAATTGGAAGCCTGAAAACAGCAACAAAAAAGGTTTTCATTTTTTACAGCTGCGTAAGTCGTGTACATATCAGCAATAACCATTCAAGTGTTTACTTTACAGCTTTATTGTTTAGGTGATGGTGGGAGGAGGGAGATTGTTCCAGGGGTCTTAACTGTTGCGTTTTCTATCAGGTGCTAACTCCAGTGGTGGTGATGATGACCAAACTCCAGCCCCTACAGCGCCCGTTTAGTCTTCTACATACATATGTACATATGCAGACAACAGGGAAGAGTGTCACGATAGGGTAGTGTTTACCAATGGACTAAATGTGGTGCTTGAGTGGTGCAAGGGTCGCGTATCTAGAGAAGCGTATACTTTTCTAGACTCCCTCTGGTTTTACCATCTGCTGTCCAATAATCTTTAATGTTACCTTCTTTAAACTTTCCTGACACTCTCTTTCAATGGAGGAAAAATCTGCGTGTTCTAATATACGTCAGTTTTGCAACATTTTGTGCCATAACCAATTTCCCTCCTAATCTTGCAGACCAAGCCGTGGCGACTCTCAGCCCCCGTTAGCTTGTTTATTGCTTTAAAAACACAAAAATCGCAGGGGGGATGGCTCAGTAAGAAATCTCCTAAAGTCTAGAGGGTAAAACTTTTAAAACAGTCATTTATATGTCAATACTACATTGACACTGTAGGAAATTGCGAAGACATGCTGACTACTCAATGCCAAGCGTATAAGGATGCTTGTTATTGTGATAAGTACCCTGATAACATGAAGTATTGGTGCGAGAAGACATGTTTCAACTGTAAGTTGTGCAGAAATTGGCAATAGAAAAAAGACCCAATCGTAAGAAAGATTTCAGTGGAGAGGTGTTGATGGCCAATAATGTAACAAGTCCATACAAATTAATTGAAACCGTTTACCATAAGCCAAACCACGAGCACACATGCTCATATAACATGCTATCACTGACGCATCGAACAATCACAGTTACACGGAAACTGAATGATAATGTTTTTTATACCATTTGGATGTACTTTCAAAACAGTATATAAATTCAGTGATAGTTGTAAGGAAGAAGAAATTCTGTGTATATTGACTGCTCGTAACTTAAATAAAGTACTGAAAGTCTTTTTTTCTATGTTTGGTTGCAGGTCAGGGATAAATGTTGAAAAACGCGTGACTACCTTAATAGATCGGGTTTACTCTTGTAAAAGTATATGAAATATAATTAACAAGAGAATAAAAGGAGCAGATCAAAACATTTGTTGGTTTTAGTTCATTCATTTCTTCTCATGAGTTTCGTTTCTTTTCATCTTTAATTGAATTTAACTTGCGCTATCACCCATTAGTGTGCAATGCTTGGAGGTTGCTTACAAATATGAGACATTTTCTCGTTTTCCCGAAGTTTCGGAGGAACATTTAACAGAAAATGCAATAGAGGTCATTTCCTGAGAAGGCTGAAAGAGACAACGTTTAACATTGCAAAACTCCACACTGTTGATTTCACATAAATGCCCAGTCACTGTGAACACGTTGTGGCCACCTTAATGGCGAAATAGGTTACCATAGCTTTACATGTAAGTGAATACATTTTCGTGTCCGCCGTGACAAGTGTGTCGGCAAATTTGTGGGGACCTCGGTTTTAGAACACGCTGCACGAGAAGATGGACACAATTCTTCCTTATTACTTAAATGTCAACAAATTCAGGGAAGTGGATGAACAACAACAGCAAAAAAACTAACAAAACCGACACAAAAACTTTCAGTTAGAAAGAAAGAACAGATTTTAATTTCAGTAGAAAATTAAGCTTGGAACCCCAGAAAAATTGTCTAGTACCTTATGATTGGGTCCTGTCCTCGTCATAACTTTGCGCTTAGCAATAAATTCATAAATCTTGATGATGACATTTGCGTAAGGTAAACTCTTGCTTCATTTTACATTGCCGTAGCTTGCAAGAGACAAACCGAGGGAACTGCTTAAGTCATTTGCTTTCGTTTTTTGTTATTTATACTCATCATAAAAACTCTATATACCTAAGACGAGAATTAAACCATAGACATTGGCTTTGTTAAAATACTTTTGGCTATGGCCCACTTTGACTATTTTTCAACCTTCGTGTCTGCATTATCACTTAACACGAAGAGAAATTCCTTTGTATTTTTTTTTTTTATTCACACTACGTTGTCTCGATCTAGGTAAAAAAAGTCCAGTGTTTTTCAATTTGAGATGCATATTTATTTCCTTTTGTCGATTCGTACTTTTCGGTAATTTTCGAGATATCTGGAGAACGCGAGTTCACCAAATTATTTTTCTGACTCGCTTAAACATGTTTACTCATGGACCAGCTAAGCAAGTCCAGTGAACTTCTACTTTAAGTCGTTAAAAGGAACCTGACATTAGATAAAGTTCATAATACAGCCTCTTAAAGACGTCTCTTTTTTTGGCAGGTTGTTTTGTGAGGTTTATTTTACTACAGTTCTGTTTACATTTACATTTACCTCTAAGCGAAAGACAGTGTTTGTTATGTGAAAACAATCACTTTACCGTAAGTGTGTTTTACTTTCCCTTAAAAATGTCCTTGGGCCATTATTACGTCGGGCAATGAACAGTTATATTTTCAGTTATTTGCATATACATTTATCGCTTAACGTACACACTGGTAATTTAAACATAATCCTAGTTTAAACCCTTATTTTTCGTCAGATTAGTCCATTTTTTAAGGTGGCAACAAAACATTTTACATATTTTCATTTATATTCATATTTTTTTACCTTGTAATATAGACATTGGCGGGCCAAACGTAACAGTAATTTCAACCCGACTTTCGATATAATATTATTTCTGCGAGTAAGTGCTGTTAAATCCCTGCTACATTTGGGCCTGCTGGTAAAAACGTTTTGTATTAAAGACCATCGCAGTTTTTTGTGCATTCTAAACAGTTGCGAAAAGTAAGGCTTGTATGAGAAATTCACATTTTTTATCCATTTCTGTCAGCATCCATTCTATCAATCTATTAAGGAGTAGTGATTTTTTGAGAGATTGCTTTCAAAGTTTCGAGTTCCCGTGAATGAACCTCCTGACAGTTTACAATTTTAAAAGAACAAAGTGTGGCTTAGCTCTACATTTCAGCCCGTGAGACTGGCGTGATCTTTTTTAAGTGTCGAAGCATAACTGCTGCTTGGTTTATACTCTTATTTTTAAATTCATCCACATTTGTGGTTGTTTGGGCTTATTTACTAATTCCTAAGTATTCCAAAATATTTTTAGCTCTACAATTCAAGTCGCCTGTAAGCCTGAAGTGATTTCTTACAGTTTACACCTGCTGTTTGATTAATGCTATCCTAGTTACGAGGTCGAACACCATTTAATGACTCTATTAACAGATTTGCCAAGCTGAAAAGCAGACGAAGGGTTTTTTAGCTCTGCTGTTCTAGTAGCCTGTAATGCTGTCATTTCACCTGCTGATTAGATACTGCATTCATAACTTTAATTCATGAGAAGACGCACACGGCTTGTACTGTAAGTATCCCGGAGAGCTCCATACAATTCCTTATACTTTTAGTACAAGAAATTGTTGAGCATTATCTTAGGGCGCTCCAGGTTTCTTCACCCTATGATACCAACGAGGTGTTATAATCTGTTACGCCGACGATCGTCTGTCAGAAAAATATTAATTTTTGAAAGTAAACCAGAGACGAACAGCGGCGCACACCGGCTTACATGTGTCAACGAGCAATTAAATGCAGTGTGCTGTGTGAGTCATTCCTGACGCTCTACACTCTGGAATAAAAGCATTATTAGATCATGTCCAAAAGAACGTGAGCAGTGGGGAAAGACATGGAAGGAAAAAAGACGTGAGAGAGGAAGGGCAATGAATGTTGAAACTACGGCGAGGGCGGAAATCCTGATAAAACAAGTATTCGCGCTAATGATGTACGAATTACCAGAATTTAATGCACAACACGAAATCATCCTCTCCTTCTCTACTCAAACCAAGATTTACGATCTGAACTAAAAGATAACCAGGAGCCTACAAACGCATGCTCAAGTAAAGAGACGCGCAAGGGCCGACTAACATTTCTTGCTTACTCCATCAAAGTCATCACGATCGACGCTGAGCTTGCATTGAGATGCTTGTCCGGAAGTAAAGGGACGTTTGATTCATCAATCTAAAACAGATCTTGGAATTAAACCGAAATGATCTGGGAGCGAACTAAACTTAACAATTTTCTAAAAAATAACGCATCACACTCTTTCTTTTTTTCATAAGAATATTGTTTTTCCGGCCCAGGCTGAATACTCCTATTTTTCTGCTGATTTTAGGCTGAAAATATTATTGTAATATTCTTAACTTATGACATTTACGTATCAATTACAAGTGCTCCATTGCTGTTCATTGCAATCAGTACGGTCAAAATGTCATGTCATACGACAAGAAAGAATTTATCATGAAAAATTTTGCGGTTTAGCTCATGTCTTTTGCATTGTACATATTTTTTACTGCGCAAACACGTTACATGTACCGCTCATCATTAAACATTTGGCTATCGCTAGTGAAGAGTGTTTCGTTTGTTGGCTAGTTTTGCCGTTTAGAGAAAGGAATAATTTTATACAGTTAAGTAAAAACATCATTGTATTGTTTTTACAGATTTTCAACGCATGAAATTGTATTATTTTCACAATTTCAGCCTCAGGTTTATTCTTAAAATATTCTTTAAATTTCGCAAATTTCAGCCTCGATATTCTTATAAAATATATTCTTTAAAAAAGAAAGAGTGTATATGCACTACTTGATGAATTTCATTTATAGTCACAAACACCTTTATCTTGATTGTAAATAAATAATCTCTAATTTATCTGTAAATTTATCTTTATTTGAGTCTCCACAATTAGTTATCTAAGCTTAATACTCCGAACAGTCTTTCTGCCCTCCGCCATTGAGAAGAAATGTCACACAATTACATAGCCGTGGGGAAAGTTAGGGCCCGGGGTGAGGAATCACTTAGTACACAAAGCAAAGTTTGTCAGTGCTTTAAGTGACCTCGCACGGCTACCAATGACTTCAAGGTGTTCGCACGCGCTGCGAAAACAGACCTTAAAATTTCGAAAGTAACGACCGAGTGTGGTGAAACCCTCCCACATCCCCAGAAAATAGTGGAATCAAGGATCAAAAGTATAATTTATTCTTCCTATCAATTAAGAGCGGCAAACTGATGACGATACAACAAGGGAAGGTACAGTGTAACGCATACTATGAACATTAAGAAACGTCATGTTGCGCAGTGTTAAAACAAAACCCGTAATATTTTTCTCAAGTAACAGGAACTAACAGAAACTTCTCTTCAAATTATAATTACTTCAATCAACAACTTCGTCACATTACTAAAAGGAGGGCGTTAAAAGGAACGTTTCTTGAAATCAAAATTGAAAACTCAACCAGCACACCGAGATATATTTAAGGGCCTGTTTACAGGGAGAGAGGTCTACTCTAGCAAGCGTGTTAACCCTAGCTGGAGGGCAAAAGATAGCCCGGGTTTACAAGCAAAATTTTGGTGTAACCCTACAACCCGAGCGCGGGACAACTTAATGCGCGGTTACACTCAAAGGGTCTGGAAACAAGTAGAAAGTTAACCCAGGTAGGCGGGTTAACCCTACCTGGAGTGTTTACAAGGGAAAAAGTTAGCCCGCCTGCCAGGGTAACCCTAGCACGCAGATAGGGTAAACCGCTTACTCGTTTAACCCTAGCTAGCTGCCTTGTAAAGACGACGAAGAAAACAAGAGAAAATGTGTGAGTGCTAGGGTAACCCTCTCTCCTTGTAAACAGGCCCTAAGAATGGTCTACCTGATGAAGAGCCCACCCAAAAGGCAGCAACCACGACAGCGACATAAATTTGAACTGGAACACGAAGGATTTCATCTCATGTTTTAAAAAACTGTTTTCACGAGTTTAATACACCCATAGAGAAATACATGCTGCCCTGTTCCCATACCTTTTGGAAAAAGCCCCAAGGTAGCAGCGAGTTTCGTCTAACTTAAGTAGAAAAAGAATCGCCTTTGAACACAGCCTCAAAGTTACTTAGCCTCAGATGTAATGAAGGATCGGCGGTACAGTGGCGCGAGTGGTGTGTAATTCTTATGAAAAATGCTAAAAGCTGTCTCTAAGACCGTGGGTTTTTATCAGAGTCAGAGCAGCTCAAAGACCGTCTTTGAGACCTTGCCTTGCCGATTTTGAGACAGTTAAAATTCTAACAAAGCACCTCAGTGCTTAAAATAACGCGCAGTGATCCACTTGTTTTTCAATTGTTTGTTTGTCTTTGCTGGGCGTAATTTACTCAAGGCCTTTAACTTGACAGAATTTACCCTTTAATGGACAACAACAACAACAATCTTTTATTTAAACACGACTTTTGTTTACAGCTAGACTGTTCAGGGCCCTCTATTTTCTGGTATAATGATCATCCTTATGGCTTTTTTATAGCTTTTTAAAAATTTATCATTACCATTATTGTTGTACATGTAGTATTTGCCATTACAATTTGCCATTACATTGTAATAAAAAAAATATAAAAATTTTTTTTCGATTGGTTGTGTAACGATATGATGATGGTTTATTCCCCACTTTACATTAGCTTTAATAGACTATAATACGACCTCATTTTCTGCATTCATCAGATAAGTTGTTTTTGAGTATAACTTTTTTCAGTACGTGACTTCAGTGTTATGGCTGTTAAAAACTTAAGAGAAGGGGTCAACATTTCACGATGAAATATTCAATAAGAGTAATAAATATCAGTATACTTGCTTGTCATACGCACTGATATAAATATTTCACGGTTACAGTTTACTACCTTTAGGTGAGACAAATTGATATTGTAACAGCTGAACAATGTTATTGCTGGCATGACATTAGAATAGCTCAGTTACACTACACTCATGGGTGTGCCACCTAAAGTGTAGCCTATTAATGTTACTGCTGGCATGACATTAGAATCTCTTGGTTACACTACACTCATGGGTGTGCCACCTAAAGTGTAGCCTATTAATGTTATTGCTGGCAAGACATTAGAATCTCTTGGTTACACTACACTCATGGGTGTGTCACCTAAAGTGTAGCCTATTAATGTTACTGCTGGCATGACATTAGAATCTCTTCGTTACACTACACTCATGGGTGTGTCACCTAAAGTGTAGCCTATAAATGTTATTGCTGGCATGAAATTAGAATCTCTTGGTTACACTACACTCATGGGTGTGCCACCCAAAAGTGTAGCCTATTAAAGTTATTGCTGGCATGACATTAGAATCTCTCGGTTACACTACACTCATGGGTGTGCCACCTAAAGTGTGGCCTATTAAAGTTATTGCTGGCATGACATTAGAATCTCTCGGTTACACTACACTCATGGGTGTGCCACCTAAAGTGTAGCTGAACAATGTTATTGCTGGCATGACATTAGAATCTCTTGGTTACACTACACTCATGGGTGTGTCACCTAAAGTGTAGCCTAATAATGTTATTGCTGGCATGACATTAGAATCTCCTGGTTACACTACACTCATGGGTGTGCCACCTAAAGTGTAGCCTATTAATGTTATTGCTGGCATGACAATAGAATCTCTTCGTTACACTACGCTCATGGGTGTGCCACCTAAAGTGTAGCCTATTAATGTTATTGCTGACATGACATTAGAATCTCTCGGTTACACTACACTCATGGGTGTGCCACCTAAAGTGTAGCCTAATAATGTTATTGCTGGCATGACATTAGAATCTCTTCGTTACACTACACTCATGGGTGTGCCACCTAAAGTGTAGCCTATTAATGTTATTGCTGACATGACATTAGAATCTCTCGCTTACACTACACTCATGGGTGTGCCACCTAAAGTGTAGCCTAATAATGTTATTGCTGGCATGACATTAGAATCTCTTGGTTACACTACGCTCATGGGTGTGCCACCTAAAGTGTAGCCTAATAATGTTATTGCTGGCATGACATTAGAATCTCTCGGTTACACTACACTCATGGGTGTGCCACCTAAAGTGTAGCGTAATAATGTTATTGCTGGCATGACATTAGAATCTCCTGGTTACACTATGCTCATGGGTGTGCCACCTAACGTGTAGCCTATTAATGTTATTGCTGACATGACATTAGAATCTCTCGCTTACACTACACTCATGGGTGTGCCACCTAAAGTGTAGCCTAATAATGTTATTGCTGGCATGACATTAGAATCTCTTGGTTACACTACGCTCATGGGTGTGCCACCTAAAGTGTAGCCTAATAATGTTATTGCTGGCATGACATTAGAATCTCTCGGTTACACTACACTCATGGGTGTGCCACCTAAAGTGTAGCCTAATAATGTTATTGCTGGCATGACATTAGAATCTCCTGGTTACACTATGCTCATGGGTGTGCCACCTAACGTGTAGCCTATTAATGTTATTGCTGGCATGACATTAGAATCTCTTGGTTACACTACACTCATGGGTGTGTCACCTAAAGTGTAGCCTAATAATGTTATTGCTGGCATGACATTAGAATCTCCTGGTTACACTACACTCATGGGTGTGCCACCTAAAGTGTAGCCTATTAATGTTATTGCTGGCATGACATTAGAATCTCTTGGTTACACTACACTCATGGGTGTGCCACCTAAAGTGTAGCCTAATAATGTTATTGCTGGCATGACATTAGAATCTCTCGGTTACACTACACTCATGGGTGTGCCACCTAAAGTGTAGCGTAATAATGTTATTGCTGGCATGACATTAGAATCTCTTGGTTACACTACACTCATGGGTGTGTCACCTAAAGTGTAGCCTAATAATGTTATTGCTGGCATGACATTAGAATCTCCTGGTTACACTACACTCATGGGTGTGCCACCTAAAGTGTAGCCTATTAATGTTATTGCTGGCATGACATTAGAATCTCTTGGTTACACTACACTCATGGGTGTGCCACCTAAAGTGTAGCCTATTAATGTTATTGCTGACATGACATTAGAATCTCTCGCTTACACTACACTCATGGGTGTGCCACCTAAAGTGTAGCCTAATAATGTTATTGCTGGCATGACATTAGAATCTCTCGGTTACACTACACTCATGGGTGTGCCACCTAAAGTGTAGCGTAATAATGTTATTGCTGGCATGACATTAGAATCTCCTGGTTACGCTATGCTCATGTTTGTGCCACCTAACGTGTAGCCTATTAATGTTATTGCTGGCATGACATTAGAATCTCTCGGTTACACTATGCTCATGGGTGTGCCACCTAAAGTGTAGCCTATTAATGTTACTGCTGGCATGACATTAGAATCTCTTGGTTACACTACACTCATCGGTGTGCCACCTAAAGTGTAGCCTAATAATGTTATTGCTGGCATGACATTAGAATCTCTTGGTTACACTACGCTCATGGGTGTGCCACCTAAAGTGTAGCCTATTAATGTTACTGCTGGCATGACATTAGAATCTCTTGGTTACACTACACTCATCGGTGTGCCACCTAAAGTGTAGCCTAATAATGTTATTGCTGGCATGACATTAGAATCTCTTGGTTACACTACGCTCATGGGTGTGCCACCTAAAGTGTAGCCTATTAATGTTACTGCTGGCATGACATTAGAATCTCTTGGTTACACTACACTCATGGGTGTGCCACCTAAAGTGTAGCCTATTAATGTTACTGCTGGCATGACATTAGAATCTCTCGCTTACACTACACTCATGGGTGTGCCACCTAAAGTGTAGCCTATTAATGTTACTGCTGGCATGACATTAGAATCTCTTGGTTACACTATGCTCATGGGTGTGCCACCTAAAGTGTAGCCTATTAATGTTACTGCTGGCATGACATTAGAATCTCTCGCTTACACTACACTCATGGGTGTGCCACCTTAAGTGTAGCCTAATAATGTTATTGCTGGCATGACATTAGACTCTCTTGGTTACACTATACTCATGGGTGGGCCACCTAAAGTGTAGCCTATTAATGTTATTGCTGGCATGACATTATAATCTCTCGGTTACACTACACTTCTGGGTGTGCCACCTTAAAGTGTAGCCTGATAATGTTATTGCCACCTTAAAAACATTATTATTTAATTTTTTCTATTTTGGTTGTTTTTTGGTTATCTTTTGGTCATCATCTTAATTCAACTTAGAATGTTTTTATTAGAGCACATGTGTACATGAAGACAGGACTGATAGATGGTTACTCCATTTTAAATCAGATTTTTTGCTGTGTTTAAATCTGTGTAAGGTCCTCTACAGCTTTTCCATGAAAAGTGCTTCACATGAATGCCTTCAATTTTGTTAGGAATTTCCTGTTCAGCTGGACACCTATAAATGTATTAAGATGTCTGCCAGTTAGCAACCACATAGCAAATTGAATAGTGTGAATAATACTATACATTAACACATAACCATTATTGTCCATTTTTGATGCCTGACTCAACAGACTTATTAAGTTTATGGTTAGTGATAAACCAATCATAATATGGGCTGCTGATAAAAATCAATTATAACATTTGAGTAAGTGCTGCATTATTATATATAGAATATTGTCTGTTTTTAACCTGGTAAAAAGTGGCGAGATCAAATCCAAAGGAACCCCGGAAAACATAATTATGAAAGAGAGATTTTCATGGTTTTTTCACGCTATTTAAATTTGGGAGGGCAAACAGGGCAAAAACTGCAGTAAATGTATGGGGAAAATAGAGAATCTTACGACTAACAACCTGAAATATTTTTCAGTAAATTAAAAACAAAGGTTAGAAGGTAAAACAATTTGTAGATCATATGATAAGTGGGAAGTTGCCTTGCTAGAAAAGCCATAATTAAGTTTTTCATTTATCAATAGTCTGAAAAATAGTGTGAGTTGCAATTCGCAAGAAAATTTAGAAACATTTGTATACAAAATTTAAAAGTGCCTATCCTTGCCTCACAGGAAATCTATTTTCATCACATTTGACTAAGGAAACCCTTTAGATCTGCTGTGTATCTGTTCCTTGTAACGCATAAAACATTCAGGAAGTCAATGACTCTCAACTTATTAGGCAGCAAACTTTAAACTTTTCCCGTACATTTACTGCAATTTTTACTGTGTTTGCCCCTCAAATTAAACAAGGAGGCCTCTTAACATGATCATTGTCTTCATCAACATGATTTATTTTAGGGAACCAACCACATTGATTATTTTCATCAGGAGACTAAAATCTTGGACAGAATAAAATGAGAAATAAAACCACCTATCCACCCGAATCAATGATAAATTCGCATTTTTCCATCATTAAAATGGGGGGAGTGGTGGTCTTAATTTTTCATTTATTTTGCCCTTGATTGCACTCAATATAACAATTTCTAAAATGACTGTCATTGCGGTCCACGATACCATCCCGTCCTTTCAATCAAAAGAAAATACATGTTAGCTGACCAAAGCTGACCTCTGACCCTACTCCAGCAAAATCACCCCAGGCCCCCCATTGGCAAAAAAGTAACTTAGGTGCCTCAAGCGGGAAAATAAACTGAATTTGAGCTCTCGAAAACACAAGGTCAGCATTGGTCATGTTGTAACGGCCTTTGCCAATCAAAGTGCCACTAAAAGTGAAGTTATTACGGTATTTCCCCTCCAGCTAAACTCAAAAAACATTGTTCGCAAACTTACCCCTGTTCTTGACCATGTCCTTTTCGAACTGTGAGCAAATTAAATCCAGGTCTTTCAGGGTATTCTTTTGAAGTGCGCTCTTGGCAAGATGTTGGCGTGACAACATGGCCAGCAAACCAAATGAAGAAGCCACCACTTTAATTCCAAAGCTTTGCCACGATAACTGGAGCAATCGGCAAGGCAGGATCCAATTTCCACTCGTGCAAATTCGTCTGAAAACTTGCTACCACTGCTCTTTTCTTAAAAAAAAAATCTTTATCGGACTTATGATGCAATCACGTTCGTTTAGGACACACCGAGTTTTTTTCGAAGTAAGATCTGGATTGATGTCGCGAGCGAAGAGATAAAATCCCTTCCTTGGCACAGTCTTCGATCGAAGGTCAACCGTGAACTCGCTTTAAGGTCGAGGCTGCAGGTCACGAGGTGAAATGTAAAACCTGTTTCTCCGTCACGGGAAACCATGCTTAGTTAAAATAACAACACTTTCCAGATGCCGAAGATACGCGAGATGACAGTCGCTGAAACCGCTTTAACAAGATTATAACGCCTGCAACAACCGCAAAACAAAAATCTCCGCGGGAGGAGATACTTACAGTAGACATCAATTGTGTCTTCTCATGATTCAGAACCCAGTTAATCTCCCGGTCTTCACAGTAATCATTTTAAAGAAGAAGAAGAAGAAAAAAATGTAACTTCGCTCTACTTTTCTAGCTAGGTGTTAGTCTGACGTTATTTTTAAAAGTCTTCAAATAGCCGCTGGGTATTACTTTCAGAGTTATTCCAACGCCATTTAAACACCACCTTTACAATTTGTCCTTCTTGAAAGAGCATTGACTTAGGCCAGTTCAGATGTCGTGCTTCTGCCGTGCCGAACTAAATTGCAATTTGGTTCGACTGTAGCACGGCAGGAAATCAACTCTGATTCAGACGTCGTGCCAGAGTCGAATCAAATCCAGGGTTTACTGAAGCCTCATAACAGTTCTCCTCCTAACTCCCCGAGGGAACGAAATCTCGCCAAAACACATTGACATAATTTATGAATTTAGTTTGGTGCGACAGAAGCACGACGTTTGAATCGCTGCCGTGCCAGAGTCGTGTAGCACGGCAGAGTTTGTCGAACTTAATTGCTTGCCGAACTTAATTTAAAAGTTTGATTCAGACGCCTTGCTTTTGCCGTGCTTTTGTCAAACTTAATTCCTGAATTTAGTTCGGCACGGCAGAAGCACGGGTCTGAACTGGGCCTTATGCTTTTTTAGCGCGGCATGTCTGACAGCAGAGTCATTAACTGGTTTTTGAGACAGCTAGTGTAAACTGTAAGACGACTTACAGACGACTTGAACTATAGAGCTAAATTAAAAACACTACGTATTCCTTTTAGGATGGCAAATTAGTCCACACAGTTAAAAATTAAATGGATATGAACAATCAGTATAAGCCAAGTGGCAGATTTCTAACTTTTAGAAATCACACCAGCCTGACAGGCGGCTCAAATGACTAAGTTTTATTTTAAAATGGTTAACTCTCGAGAGGATTTTTAAGTTAGTTTGAAATTGTAATTTTGAAAGGAAACCGTCAGAAATTTATTACGGCTAACAGCAAGTTATCTATTTCTGGAATTGGTGCTGAACCAAATGCACGAAAATGTGAATATCCATAACAGGCCTTAACTTTCTTTTGTTGAAAGTTAATTGAATATAAATATAAAAGAAGATTTAAAATGTTTTAGTGCCGTACATAATAATAGGTTAATTTGACGAAAAGCAAGGTGAAGGGCAAGAACAACCCAAGAACATTTTAAGAGTACGGCGAATACACTTATGGCAAAGCGATTGTTTTCACATCACAAACACTGTTTATAGCGAAAAATTACTTGCAAATGCAAACAAATCTGTACTCACATGCACCCCTTAAAACAACTTGACACAAAAAACTTATGTAAGTAGCTGTATTAGGAGTTTTATCTAATGTCAGGTTCCTTTTAGCCACTAAAAGTCCAAGTACACTGTACTTGTTTAGCTGGTCCATAAGTAAACTGTGCTGCCTGCACTTAAGTGATGAGTTATAAAATATTTATTTAAGTATGTGTTTACGACATGCGATGAGAATACAAATTATTGCTATGAAATAGGTGAGCCAGTCTTCAGAACGCTCACTTCAAATCGGCGTTTTCTGCAGAGTAACCATAAAAATGTTGGCTGCTGTGTTTCTGCTGTCGTTTTTCATTGGGGCTGCGGTGTGCGAAGATAATGAAACTATGGCTTTGGTATGTACTGCATTCGAAATTATTACTTTAACCAACGATTAATCTAGGCAATTTAGGCTCATCAATTTTGTTGTCGTTGTTGTAGCTAGAAAAATGATTATTCCTCTTGATTTGTGACACGCAGTGCTATATAAAAGACAATTCTGAAATTATTCACCAGAGGGGCTGGCTTCAAATCACCCTAAACATATAAGTAATACTACATAGTCAAACAAACAAACACAAAAAGCATAGAAACATTTTTAATAAGGCAGAAATTTGTACATGAAATTTGAAATTTTTGCTTTTTAACTTTGGCATTGGCGTTAAAGGGAGTTATCGTGAACACTACTGGTTTGTTGCCTTAAACTTCCTGGAGAGTTGCTTAGTTGTTTCATAAAGTGTCTTCAGGTTTTGTTGCCTAGCTGCAGCCTCCGCCTCTTTTGTTAAGTCATCTATAAGCTTCCTCTTGTCCTTCCTCACACTTTTTTTAAGATCCTTGTTTGCTTCAGTGTACTCGGCATGGGCCCTCTCCTTTTGCAGCCCTGTGCGTGCCCTGTTAAGGTTCTCTTTCTTTAATCTTTTCAGGATGACCTTTGAGATGGTGTCTTTTGATATTCAAACTTTGCTATGTTGTTTCGTTCGCCCAAGTATTTCCTCGCTATCTTCTGTCCATACCTTCTTCAGGCTATCACAACTTTTGTTTATTGGATCTCCAGGGTCCTACATATCTTGTAGGGCTTGCTATTTATTCCTGGTCGAAATAGAAAATTGCTGGGCAATAGAGATCTTTCAGTGAGTTGATGTCGTATTTAACTCTACTTGCCACGCATCTGCCTGATCGTTTCAGCTTAAGCTGTAGTTTACCCACCAGGAGATGATGCTCCTAACTGGTATCTGTTCCCCTCATATCCAGCAGTGTTCTTCTAAACTTCCTTGATATGCAGAGGTGGTTTATCTGGTTTTCAGCAGTATCGCTGGGTGAGACCCAACTGGCTTTATGTATTCTCTTGTGCGGAAAAACCGACCCTCCTATCACAAGTTCATGCTCAGCACACAAATCTGCGAACCTCTCCCCATTATTGTTCATGTCCCCTAGTCCATGTGTACCTATGACTTCTTCATAGCCGATGTTACAGCTTCCAATCTTGGCGTTTATATCGGCCATTAAGATGTTCAGTTCTCTCTGCGGTCTGTTGCTGCCCAATATTTGCCTCATTTGTAGGTGCATAACACGTGATCAGTCGAACAAGGATCCTTCTTTGTTTCGTTCTAAAAGTGGCTGTCATGTATCGAGCGCGCGCAAAGTAATATAATGAACAATGATGGAACAGATGGCCATTGCTATAGCTTTACCTGGATTTAACGATCTTGAACGTTCGGTGACCCCTATTTTTCTTTTGATGAATCTTTTGCTATACCGATTTTCTACGTTAGCGAGAAAATAAAGAAACGCTGTAGATTACAAGTTGGAATTTTTTTGCAAAATACACCATCGTATTCCGTTTTTTTAAGCTCTACGTTTATCTGTGCGACATTTGGAGTTTTTTTTTTTCTTTTTTTTAATTTTATTTGTTATCTGCATGTGCTTACAGGTACAGTATTTACATAGTTACAAGTGCTAATTATTGTGTATAAGTAATATAAGTGTGATTACAAGTACAGTATTTACATTGTTACAAGAGCAGTATTTACATTATTACAAACGCTAATTATAATATATAAGTAATATAATATAATATAATATAATATAATATAATATAATATAATATAATATAATATAATATAATATAATATAATATAATATAATATAATAAGTGTGTTTACAAGTACAGTATTTACATTGTTACTAGTGCCAATTAAAATATTTAAGTGAAATAGGTGTGTATACAAGTGCATGTCGCTTATAATGCTTTGGAGGAGGGGTGTTTTTTCCTATTTGATTATTAAGAAAGATGTTCTATTCTGTATTTGGTTAACACTTTATCAACGAAAGTGGAGAGGTGAATAGCTTTGTTTTGCATCTTACAAGTGTAGATGTAGAATCTCATAAACAAGATCGTATAATTAAATGGGAGCAAGATGCATGCAGCCGACGACGATTCACACTCGACAAAGAATTTTTACAAGATTAATATTGATGCGTAGTCTTTATTCATACATTATTTGGCTTTCATAGAGGACAAAGATATATAGCAACGCTGGTTACGCCTCAAAATTGCACAAAGTGCTTAGAAATATTACATTTGGTTGAATAATTTGCATATTTTTGCACCAGACCAAATAAGGGCAACATTTTTTTTCGACTTGTCTCGCAACATTGTTGCACTGCAAGTTGAAACACATTGCTGCGCGTATTACAACGTTTGTGACCAACTTGTCTCGCAGCAAAATACAGTGTTGCAAGTAAAGGCAATATGTTGCGCAAAGTAGACTCGAGTTCTACTTTCTGCAACAAATTTTAGTTTTGCTGCTCGTATTACCACAGAAGCTACAACTTTTCTCGCAGCAAATTTGAATTAAAGCTTGCGACTGGCTGTCGCAAAGCGCGGAAACGCGGCAAACAAAACAAACATAGCGGACGGTGAAGGGGAGCGTGAATTCGAAGTAGACTAGTAACTCTCGGAAAGTCATACATTTGCCCTGTAGAAAAATCTCGAGGGCTATCGTGGTCTTTGGGACACCTCTTTTGCCCAAGCAGCAAAAAATGGCATAAGGCTTGGAAGAACTGTCTGAAATGACACTGAGCTTCACATTGAGAGAACTTCGCTGGCACGGAAGATTCAGAAGAAAATGAAGTCCAGAAATCGAGGTGGAAGTTCGTCGAAACGCTAAATTATATGAAAGAAAGTGCCATCTTTGTTTACACACGATAGACCAATCATACGTGAAGAATTCCGCGGATTTGCAACACTGTATTTTGCTGCGAGAAAAATTGTTCACAAACGTGGTAATAAGAGCAACAATGTGTTTGAACTTGCAATGCAACAATGTTGCGAGACAAGTTGAAAAAAAATGTTGCCCGTATTACTGGACCTTTAAGGTGCGGAATCAAAAGTTGAGTACAGAATCAAAAGTTGAGCCAATTACAAACAACGACCAGAATTCTTTGTGCTCGTGCACAGGAAAAAACAAGATTGCAGCCATCAATAGCGGTGCTCGTGCTGCTGCTTTTGACTGGAATGATTCTTTTTGCTTTTTCATGTACCTCAATACCGAACTCCTTAGGCTGTGCCACCTCAATTTGATCGCCGCTAAGTTTGTTGGTGGTTGTGCCTTCTCAAATCGCGCCAACAAAGATGCCATTGCCTTTATAGTTTTCTGTCGGTTGGCATTGTCTTTTAGTAGCTTGTCCCATAGAATTGGATTATCCTTGAAATGAACAATCAGCATACGTGTCTTGCTATTATTCCAAGAAATAAAGCCGCGGTCTTCAGGATTTTTAGCTGAGAATCATCCTCAACCGATTTTAATTCAACAATGCAGTGCCTCAAAGCATTCTGGGCTCTAAAAAAACCATGCACCATGCGTTCAGTCAGTTCACACGAAGGGACATGTCGCTGCAACACATCCCTGGGACATATTCCCGCAACATTTTCATGTGTGTGCAAATGTTGTGATTTTGTCCCTGCTACATGTCACCTCAGTGTGTACTACACGCGGTTTTGTCGCTGCAACATGTTGCTGCAACATGTCCCTGCAACATGACCCTTTGTGTCTGGCCACCTTAAATCTCGTAAACTCTAAACTAGCCAAAACAGTCGCTTAAAAATTGCGTTGCAAAAAAACTGCAAAATTCTCTGGGTCCAACCACTTATTCACGCTGACTTGTTATTGATTCTTTAGATAACATACCCCTCTGAAGATAAAATGAAAATTTGTTTGAGATTTCTGAAATTAATCCGTCTTTCCTCACAAAACTTAATACAAACAACGAGCCGACTCGAGCTTTAATTCATGCATGTTTGCGTTCCGACAAGCAAGCTCGACAAAAGTATGGCTTGTTATTGCTATTTTCAAATTACATTCACACTTCCATTTCAAAATTAATTTGTTGCAATACAGCCATGAAATGTAGTGCAAGCTGCCAGTCATTTTTAGTGAATATGAAAGTAAATAAGAGCGAATTTATTTCTGTCGGATCGGATTACAGGCGAACATGTTCATTTCATATTTTTGTCATGAACTTCGGTAAATTTGTTTTGTACTTTTGTTGCTACTTGTGGATCTCTTATTCATCGCTAAAAGGTGAGTTCGATATATTTTCTTGAGGTATTTTTGCTAGTTACAATGGATTAGTGCGTTCCGCTTTCGGTTGCTGGGAAACGAAACATCTGGTTTCGATATTTGTCGCTGTAAACTACCCACAAAACAGGTTTTATTGCTTACCACTGAGCCCAAACTAAATGATCGAAAATGATAATAGCCAAAGTATAATACATACAAATATGAATACTTCAAACTTTATGCGCTCTTGGTTGGATTTGTATGATATACTCTATGGACGGGCCAATGCAAACGCAACTATTTTCGTGTTCGACTGAAAAGTAAACATCACAGGACATCGTTGTTTAACATTATTTGCTTTTATTGAATCGCGTGCTCAAAACTTTGCCGCTTCTGAGATGCGGTACAAAGTTTTCGTTTTTTCAGAGAACCAAGCTTTTCAAAGTGTCATTATTCTTTATGTTACATTCAATTAGAGAGTGTCGCGACTAGCTACCCACTCGGAAAGTACAATTCAATGGGCTGCTCTATCGGTACCTTGATTGGAAGTGAGTGTGGAACTACGTCGTCGAAATTAAACATAACGTAAGAGACAATTCCAATTTCACTTTGCGAGAAGGATGTGAGTAAACACTTGCATACGACAAGTGTTACTGATATCAGCACAGAATATGACCTAATACTGGCAAGGGCAGGTGTATTTGAGTATGATGAGGAGTATATATCAAGAATAAGATTGTGCCCAAGACACCGATATCAGCTCGGTGGAGGATGGTTCCAGAAACGGCTCTTTCGCTACCCAAACCACACTGGCAAAGCCAGCCAGATTGTATTATTAACAAACTACAGACCAAAATCAGACTTCATGAGTTGAAAAATTTAGTGCCGGTGGGTTCAGGTAAGATCATCATTCTTGCTGATGTAGAAGTGTCATTATTGCATGTTTTTCAATTACATTTTCCGATTTTGTCGTAAAAAAGAGACACTCAAACAACTGATGTCAAGCGCCGTTTCGACCAAAAGATAGCCTGTAAGCAAGGTCAAACAAGCAATCCAGGGAGGAGTCTGGGGCACGAGCGGGAAAAGCCACGTTTTACCCGCTTTCCCCCCTCCCCACCCCCTTTCACCCCAGGCAACTCGACGACTTATTTCCGATGATTTTTTGCCTTCCCGTTCCATCTTGCGCAAATTGCAGATTTGTAGAGATCTGTCGTACCTTAGTTATGATATTTTTGGGTCATGTATCTGCACTAAATGCCAAAAGAAACTTGCCATGCTCATCAAGGGCGTAACTGCCAACAAAACAGATGAAGATGAACCAGAAGTTAGAAGGAGCTCTAGGCTCGCTGAGAAGAGTCCAGTCAGTTTTGAGAATCTGTTTTTGGGACCGTGTGACAGGAGCTCCGCCCACCAGAAATCCCTTGTTAACTGGTTTCTTTATGACGGAAATGATTTAATGTGAGCAGAGCAAGTCAAAAAAGCTTTGGAGTCACATGGCGGCGTACGAAGTGTTGTTCTGTATGTGGTGGAGTATCCAGAGTCAGCAAGTAAGTGCCCCACACCGCGGATTCCAGACGTAAGTCGTCTTCATAACAACCAGTATTGTAACGAGGGCCTAAAGGTATGGAAAGCGTGCAATATTGGCATCGGGAAACTGGTTGCATGGGAGAATCTTGATAACGATGGCAAGATGCTACCTTCTGAACTTAGAATCGTCGAGAGCGGATCACAGGGTAATAGTTAATCTGTTAAGAAAGATAATACTTGCTTGGCGGCAGAACTGCTTGGTCCGGTGAAACCTGTAAGGTCACCCGAAGAATCTGGAGACGAGGACAGTGATTGCGTTCGGTTCAGCTGCCCTGAACCAGGGTGGGTCAAAGAGTACATTACAATGTGTAAGCTTGAAAAGCATATCGCTTCAGAGAAACACGCCTTTCAAGATGTTTCTCAACCCCTTGGCGATAAAGTAATGAAGAGATGGGCCGAACAGTTTCAACAGGTAACGTCACAGAATCTTTCATCCCAACTGGAAAACAAACTCTCTTCACTCCGTCCCCGCATAGAAGACCTCAGGTTCACCACACACCAGGTTCTTCAGAAACGCTGGGCTTTGAAGTACCTAAGCGGGCAACACGTTTTCCCGACAAGGTCAGAAATTACTTCCAAGAGAAATTTGACGTCGGTAGTGCTACAGGACATAAAGCTGATCCTGTGCAAGTTTCCATCGACATGAGATGTGCAAGAGATGGGCTTGGTAGGCGTTTATTTGCCGCAAGTGAATGCCTTCAGACACAGGAGATCCGTTCATTTTTCTCCAGGCTTGCCGCAGCACAGAGGAAGAATGTGCAAAGCCCAGCAGATCTAATTGAGGACGACGTTCGAGATCTAGAAAGTGATTCTCAAGCAGAGCAGTATGAAATAGAGTTGCAAATTTAGGCTGCGTGAAAGTATCATCGCTTAGGTCGCAGAGAAGCACCCTATTTGTTATGAACGCTTCAACCTGTGTGAACTAAGTCAGCAAAACAAGTTGAAAAAGTTCAACATAGACATGCTTGTAAGGATTTGTGAGCATATTGAATTAGACATCGCCACTGTTTCCAGAAACAGAAAGGAGGGTTTCGTTGATCAAATCAAAGAGCTCATTGGACATTGCAGCTGCAATATGTAACAGTTTGAGTTAAATTTACTAAGACAGATGTTAATTACATAGAAACGCTGGTTTATGCAACTGGAGCTCAGAAACGTTTTGAGAAAAGCGAAAACAAAGATGGTACGTGGGTACATACCTGAGATACGACAGAATTTTAGTTTGGTGAATGTAGCTACCATTTGGATAACGATTGTGGTTGCATGACTTAAAAAAAAATCAGCCCAGTGACTTTATGTTCAACATAACACGTAAGTCTTAATTGCGACAATCTGAGGTGATGGAACCTTTTCGCTTTAATTAAATGAAGCCAGATAAGTTGTTGTTTCTGGGAGAAAAGAAGCCAAGACATTTTAAAAGTAAAATAAGTAACGAATTTATTATCTCAAAAAGTTGAATAGCCTTTTGTGTTTACGTGGTTTAGAAAAATCGGTCACGCAAGTTTATGTTGTGTGTTATGAATGAATAACAGCTATAAAACAGCATTGTCAATGGCTAATATTAAAGTTGAACTGAAAAGCATATAAAGACAGACAAGGAGTCTCTGTCTCATAAAATGAGTCAAAGCACTTAAGAAAAATTATAAGTCAGATAACCTCAAGTTATTTTGATTTTTTAAGAATTTCACGTTTACAGCTTCAGTTCTTCTACGCTGCTTGTTATAGAAACATTTATTTCACCAAAAGCGGTAGAAACCACAATTTAAGTAAAAAATGTATATCTTTCGTGTCTTCGTGGGTGGTCTCTGAGTGTCATTTTCTAGTCCCGTTAACAATCCTTGAAAAACAGAAACCCAAACTTTTAACACATTGGTCATCAATGGCAAAGTACTAGGGACAAGGCAGTTTAGTTTTTATCCCTAGAAGTGGGTGGGACCCTGCGTAAACACTTAAAGAGTTGAGTCAGTTTTTCCGTTTTCAGTAAAGTGAAATTTACTAGGAACTATTTGTGCTGTTGTATATGGAAATTGACAACTTGTTCTTTGGTTTTGTAGCTATATTTGTAAAGTTAAAGCATGTTACTGATAGCGAATAAAGTTATTTGCATCGGGAAGTAATATTGGTCTGTCATTGGTACGACAAATCTGCTCATAAATTAGACGCAATTTATCATAATTTTCGCTAGTATTACCTCGCTATCTTTTAATTCCGTTTCTGAGGCAATTCTGTAAAAATACTAAGAATAAATGACATCAATCTACAGCGCCTGGTACCCTTTTCTCATAAAATAAGTTTCAGCTAATTTGAAGAAATTTGATTTTTTGACATCCGCCGCAGTTAATGCGCATTTTGTAGTCAAGTTCGCTTAACAGCTATAAATTTCTAACAAGCTCTTACATTGTTAAAGTCAATTTTTGTCTTGTAACGTAAAATGTAAGCCTGGCTTTAATAAGACCTCGATTTATCAACCTAATACCATCTTCTTCAATCTTCGATTCTTATGGTCTTTTGATCCCCCAAAACAGCAAATCTATTTGACCACCTATTCAATTATTGTTTGATTGTGTTTACATATAGCAGACACCTGGAAAAATTGGCCTGTCGATTATACTAAAGTTAATGATCGGTTTAACCTTACTGAAATATCGCTGATAACTATTCTTTCAGCACTTTTTGAACCAATACGGCTATATATCAACTTCTCGTAGTGGTAACCACGACGTTGGTACGGCCATCCGACGATTTCAAAAATTCTATGGTCTCCAGGTCAGTGGGAGACTGGATGCCTCAACTGTCCGACTCATGAAGAAGCCTCGGTGTGGTATGAGTGATCCAACTCCAGGCAGTCGCTTGCGAAGATATGCCACTCTTGGAAAATGGTTAAAGACTGAGTTGAAATATTTCGTCCAACCAGGTCAAGATCTCTCAGTTGTGAGTACATTCTGGAATTAAAAGTTCTTTTTGGTTGTTTTGCAATTGTTAATCCTATGCAGCCTGGGAAGGAGGGAATTTAAGGTGTAGGAGCTGATTTACAAACTATCCTTCCTTAAATAGCTCTTAAATTTCAGTCTTCACAATTTTTCACATTTAATACAACTTATCAGGAAACATTTTAGTTTTTCGATCGTTTGACCACCCCACGTGACGTTCATACGGAAACGATATTTCCAAATGGTGCTTTGCCGAAATGTAATGGTCTTTTTTTTTCAATTAAGTTTATAAAGGTTTCATCAAAGCAGATTTTTGACATCATTTATGTTTTGTATTTTGCATCCGTTTGGGTTTTTTTTTCTTGACCATTTGTGACCGGGTAAATAGTTTACAGGAGCCCTTCCCCCTCCCCTCCCACGTAACTCCCAAGACTCACCTACAAAAACATATCCCATAGGGGTAATGTAAATAAAAATAATCTATTCATTACTTCATTTTGTTTGAATTATTAAAAGGATAAGCAAGGAAAGATATTTGCTAAGGCACTGAAGTTCTGGTCCGACGTGTCTGGGTTGAGATTCTCTGAAGTCGGTAGCGCCAGTGAGGCAGACATCAAAATAAGGTAATTTGGGCGACTAGGTAGTAAACAGGGGAAACAAATCGCTTTTCATTCAAGTATCAAAGCGTAATTGATTCTCATTAACCACGTGACGATTGGCTTAACAAACTCGCGCCAGTTTTTCATCCAATTATAAGAAAACCAAAACCTTCGCATTCGTTTTCTCGCGCTTTGCGTCAACTACGTAGAGTTTTGATTGGCTCACTGTATCGTCTGCTTTCTTTGTGATTGCCTAGAGTAATAACTTTGGCTCTTTTTTTTTTACGAAACCCAACTGGAAACCGTTTTAAATAGGAATTAAATTGGAGAAATAAATCAGGGATAAAAAGACCTAATTCGCTGGATGAGTAGACAAAGGTAGTATATTTGATTTAAAACTTTGATGACAATCTCCAGGGTATCTAATTGAACTGTACAGACTGTTCATCTTAGGGTAATGCGTCATACATGCACATTCCAATCATCAAACCACTAGTTTATTTTTTTTCCTGTTCCAGTAATTAGAATGAGAAGCACCACTAAAACCTATATCTGTGTCATAAGGCAAGAGCTTAAGTACTGTAATGATACCTACACCAAAGGTTTGCAGCTAAATTAAGAATTTAAGGATATTACCTTTACAGGGTGCCTTTTTATTAAAGTAATTCAATACAAGAGGAAAAAAACGGAATTAAAATTGCAGCAGCAGCAACTGACCCGTTGGTCAATAAGTTGCGATAATTAAAATAGTCGAAATATTGATAGGTTTTAATCGTATAGGTTTACTATGAGTACACATTCTCTTTAATTAGCTTTGGGAGAAAGAGTCACGGTGGCACCAATGTGGAGGGGACATGCCTGAAACCATTCGACGGCCCCGAAGGGATTCTAGCGCATGCGGATTACCCTCAGAGTGGGCGAGCTCATTTTGACGAGGATGAGACCTTCACCGATGGCACTTACAGTGGTACAAATCTTTTATGGGTGACAGTGCACGAATTTGGGCATTTCTTGGGCCTGCAGCATACAAACGTCCGGGGGGCGATCATGTATCCTTACTACACAGGCTACGTCCCTAACATGAAGCTCCACTCTGATGACATTGCTGGTATTCAATATTTGTATGGTAAGGGAACCCAAGAAGAGCTGTTATAAATTTTAGGGTAGTAGGCGATGGCATGGTAACATTAGGCGAAAACGCGCTAAAGAGAGTTTGAGTAATGCGCTTTCTATGGCAAACACGTTTTCAAACTGTTTTACCATAGTTAATAGAGGGAATGGTTATCAAATTCGACAAAGTTCTTTGTTGTATGTTTTTGTTTTCTTTTTTGGCCTTGGCCGTGCACAAAACGCAAAAGTTGTTTACTACTGGCCGAGGAACTAACCAATAGAAACGTTTTGGTTACGTAACTTTTTCTACAGCTCGGTAAGTTGTGTACATAACGGCGCCAATCATTCAAGTCTTTACGTTAAAGCTTCATGCACCATAACCAATTTCCATCTCCATCTTGCAGACCAAGTGTTAGCCCTCGTTGCCGCAAAAGAATAAGGAAAGGTCAAAACATGGACTTGTCCAACCGTTTTCTCTACGGTCTCTCGACCTCGTGGTCGACCAGTGACTGTGACTGTGTGGGGGTGGGGTGACCCCTACATACTCCCCCTCTAAAAAGAGATGTCCTCCTGAACATTGGAACGCATTGCTACAGCTTTTTAAATCCTAGCAACAAAAACTACTTTGAAGGGCGATCAGGCGAAATCTACTCGCTAATAATTAAGATAGCAAATAATGACTAATTACCAACTACAGTGTTCTTTTGCGGTCTCTAAATTGCTTAACAGTTGGTCACTGAACAAGTCTCTTTGTTTTTCTTTGAGAAACAAAACATGATGCCAATGTGTTAATAGTTTAATCAAGTCCAATAAAGGTTAATGAGTTCAAGTCTTTAACGCAGGCAATCTTGTAGTTTTCTTAAACAGCCATTGGTGGCACATACTGGTAAATGTTTGGGGGCACAAATGGTACGGACGCTAAGTACACTGGTGTATGATAAGGTATCATCCAATGATTGTGCATGGCTAAGATTTCGTAAGGTGTGACAGGAAACCATGTTGAAGAGACAGAAACACTGCCAGTTGTCGCTAGAGTATTCAAAGCACAAATTGGATGGTAAGTTGGATTTCCAAGATGATCATAACTTAGAATATTTGGTGGATGGTGGTTTCGCACAGGACAATGAGACCCTGCTGGCTCTTGTGGGAGTAAGGGTTCCTGTTCTGTTTAGAGTCAGAAGGAGAAGAGTCTTTTGTCACTGACACTTCCTCACCATGTTCTGACAAATCCTCCATATCGTCAGGCAACAAATCTTCTTGGGCACCATCTGTTTGCCCTTGTCCATGTTGTCTGTTTCTGCTGTTTGTGTTGACAACATTTCGAACTCGGTGAGTGAGAGGTCAGGTAGCTCTACTTCAACCCCACTGTCAGTACCATGTTGATGAATCTCTCTTCCTTGGTTAGCAGGGGCTGACCTTCTCCTCTCTTGGGTACGCTGAGGGACAGGTTTTGAAAAATCACTTTATAAGAAGTAACAAGGCAACAGATGATTTCTGTGGAGTATTCATGATTTGCCTTTCCGGCCTTCTGGCGTTTCTTCGAATACAGGTAGGTCTCCCTTTTGCTCCACTATGAGATGTACTTCTTGCTCCCAATATGACCTAAGTTTCCCAAGACTACCACGCTCTGAGATATTACGTACCAACACTCGGTCACCTTGCTGTAAAATGGAGAACCTTACTTTTCGATCACATTGCTTTTTTCCATCCCCTGATGACTTGGAGATATTCTGCCGGGCCAGTTCATAGGCATCTTTCATTGCAACTTTCCATTTCTCTGTGTACTCTGTATGATTCATACGAGTGCTTCACGTGAAAGTCCGAAATTAGGTCAACTGGGAGGCGTGGTGAGCGTTCAAACAATAAATAGAAGGAAGAAAACCCAGTGGCATCATTTCTGCTGGAGTTATACGCATGAAAGCTTTGTTATGTGAGTCCTTCCACTTGTGTTTCTGGCTTTCTGGGAGAGTTCTCAACATAGGCAACAATATTCTGCTAAACCTTTCTACCTTCCCGTTCTTTTGGGGGTAGTACGGTTTTGTTCGCAGAAGTGTTACGCCACTAAGCTTTTCCAATTTGTGAAAGAGCTTATTCTCGAACTACCGCCCTTGAGATATACTCATAACCACCAGAACTTTGCTCCAAATGTAAAAGGTCAATTGACATTAATTCAAAGAGATATAAGGTGGTCACACGGTTTAGTGTTGCTCTTGTAGACAAATTTGGCTGTCGCTGTTTAAGATATGGGCAAACTTTGGTCACAAAGTGATTGATGTCATCCTCCATGTTGGGCAAGTAGAAACGTTCATGTGCGAACTGGACTACACGATGGGCTCCTAAATGTCCCATTTACTGATGAAGCTCTTGGAAGACAATAGTGTGAAACTTCTGAGGTGGCACCAGCTGGGAGTATGATCCACTCCTTCTAAACAACAGGCAATCACCATCACAGTAGAGTTTTTGTCTCTGCCTCAATAACACATTTGTGGCCGGTAGTTCACGTTTAATTTTCCTGTTTTTAAGAATGTGAGAAGTCTTCCTATCACCTGGTCTTGTCTCTAAACATCAAGAAGGGATCTTTTGCTAATTTCATCCACACTTGAACCAAGAGATACTTCTTAAATGTTCAACAAGCTGGAATCATTGCTGACTACAGACACCCAAATTGTCTCTCCTCGTCCTCGTGCTCCTACCACCACACAAAATGCCTTGATATCACCTTGGGACACAGTCTCAGTACACAGTTTCATGTAAGAATCAATGTCCATTGGAAATCTTGAGAGTGCATCTGCATCTTTATTGGAGTGACCTGGTCTATACTTGAAGGTTAATGAGAAATCTGCCAGATCCGATACCCAACGGCGACTGGTTTCATTTAATTTTGCAGTGGTCAGCACATAAGTAGGGGGTTTATTATCAGTATAGACAATAAAGTCAGGTGCATGGTAGAGGTAGTCTCTGAAATGTTCGCATATAGCCCACTCAAGAGCTAGGAACTCAAGCTTTCTGGAATGGAGGAAATAGTTCTTTTCCACCTTGGATAGTGTTTGTGAGCCATATCCAATAACTCGCATTTTCCCATCCCGTTTCTGGTATAAGACTGCTCCTAGTCCCTCTTGTGATGCATCAGTATGCAATACAAAGGGCTTACTGAAATCAGGATAGCCAAGAATTGGAGGAGTTACAAGATGGTCCAACAATGTTTCAACAGGTTTCTGATGCTGTTCCGTCCACACCACTGGTCGCGAAGATGGTACTGAACCATGACAGGAACGTTGCTTGCTCTTGTGTGCTGATTTGGCCACATCTTCAGAACCTGCCTGTAATAACTGGAAGAGTGGGTGGGCAATCCTAGCAAAGTCCTGGATATACCTGCGGTAGTACCCAAAAAAGCCCAGTAACTTCCTCACTTCACCAACTGTACTAGGCTTACTGTCCTTAAGAGTCCTAGCCGCCTTCACATTGCAATGGTCTAGTCTGTAGCCTGCTGCTGACACAATCTGTCCAATATAGTTTACTTCTCGCTTTAAGAGTCTGCACTTCTTTGGTTTAAGCTTAACCCCATGTTAACGCAACCGTCCAAGCACTTTCCGGATATGATCAACATGATCCTCAAATGTTTGGCTGAATACAATGATGTCATCAATATAAGGTATACATATATCATCCCTCAAACCATCAAGGCAGTGTTCCATAAAGCGTTGAAATTCTCCTGGTACATTTTGGAAGCCCATTGGTAGGCGAACCCATTCATACAGTCCACAGGGCGTGGCAAAAGCTGTCTTATGTCTGCTTCTAGAATTTACGAAACCTTGATGGTAAGCCTTTCCTTGATCGAGTAAGGAGAGCCACTGATTCCCACCAAGGCTTTCCAAGGCATCTTGCACCCTGGGCAAAGGATGGCTGTCGCAAATCGTTTTTGAATTCAACTGTCTATAGTCTGTGCACAGTCTTAATGACCCATCCTTTTTCCAAATACATACAACCGGAGATGAATAAGCTGACTTTGACTTTTAGATCCACCCAAGATTTAACAGATCCTCAACATACTGCTTTACTTCTGCATAAAGTGGTCGGGGAATGGCAGTATACTTCCGCTGAACTGCTACTGAATCAGTGAGGTTAATGTTCACTTGCAATTCCTCTGCCCCTCCAACATCATCATCTGTCTTTGAGAATGACTCGGCTTTTTCTGCAAGCATTGGCGAGGTCTTCTGTTTCAATATCAGGAATGTAACTGCACTGCTGTTCTTCACAAGTCGTGTTACTGCCTTCATTAGGACATTGTTTTGGCCTGTCAACATTTGGAGATTCTTCTACTTCACTTCAAGAGAGGTGACTGATGTGACTTGCTGGAGGTGTTCTAAAATTGTTCTCCCTTTCAAGGTGGTCATGTTTTGTTGGATTATCCACGCGAATATTGACCCTCCACGTGGAACCTCCTGCCACGGTCACCTGTTTCCCAGGTATCTCAAGACCACCAGGCCAAGGCTGGTTTGGATCAAGTTCAAACAGTACTGTTATCTTATTAACTGGACGTACAACAGCACGACATGAAACAATAACCAACTGTCCTCGTGGAATTGCAGTATCTTCCTTTCTGGATTTTATAGTAGCCGATTTCTTTGCAGGGTCAGATGTAATGACTGAACAAGGGCCTCCCCCTTTTCTCGCTCAACACCTGTCAAACTTGAAGTAAGCAAGTCCCCTAACAATCAATTACCTCTAGTTGAAGAACCACTTTCAAAATGCTTAGTAATCTCTTCAATAACATTAAATCCAACAATAGGCATATCTAAGGAATCCTTGGCAATCAAAAACGGCACTTTAACGGTGTGGTCAAAGTCATCCTCAGTAAGATTAAAAGTCAGTTCCACCCAACCCTCATAGCGTAGGTCAGTTCCATTTGCTGCCTTCAAATCAAGCCCATCCATGCCCAGCAACTCCTCTATGTTCCGAATATCACACCCTGGAAGACACTGCTTCAACCAATGAGGCGAAATAATCGACACTTGAGCTCCAGTATCCCAAAGGGCATCAGTCTGTAGCCCATCGAGCAAGCATTTCGGTGCACTTACGCCCCACAAGACGAACTACCCGTGCATGCTCCTGTGGTGACAAATGACTCACAAAGACACCTGTCTTCTCTCTGTCTTCTCTACATTTTCGCTGTTCTAAAGAGGATATGGCCTGGCAAAGTGTCTTATGTTTACTCCAGTGTTTTTGTTGACATTTCCTTGAACAATATCTAACAGCTTTACAATTACTGCATTGCTTGAAAGAGGAGGTACCCTCTTTGCTTCCACAGAACTTGCATACATGGTGGGACGAATCCGCTCCGGCTACACCCTGTCCCGCTGACGTAGCCTCTGTCCGTTTCCCGACACCCTTTTACATCCCCTTGCAAAATGATCTGTTGAACCCCATTTGAAGCAATGATCGCAGTTGTCTACACCTGCTGTCCTACATGAATTACACTGCCGACGCCGAAACTGTGAATGGTTACCAGATGCATAAGGCGGGGTGGAGTTTCTTCTCTACTGGGGCACTGATTCTATCAAAAGCTTCTTTTAAGGAAGCAAGGTTTGACTGCACTTCTTCCAAAGCTCTCACTAGTGTATTTGGCCTTGGCTGCTCTTTCTGGGAGTTACTAATTTCATTCTGCGGTATTTGACTTAAACTTGGTTGGGTTTGGTTACTTGGAGGTGAAGCAGTTTCAACCTGGTTAATCCTTACCCCTTTCCTGCCAGCTAAACCCATCTTATTTTGGTGTTCTGCCCCTGCGGACATAATCTGAATAACCTTTTTCCATGAGTTGTTCATCAGCTACAGAAGCTACTTCCAGTAAAGGGCGCAACTTAGCTCTAGCTGCCTCATCTTTTAACCCCGTCACTATAACAGGGAGGAATAATACTTGGACAAGAGAAGGCTCATTCTTGATGGAACCATGAGTGGCGTTTGGCACAAAAATAATCTGCTGTTTTAGGTTTAAAGCTCGCACAAGAAAATCTTAGGGAGATTCACTTGCTTCCTGGTGCAAGACAGATAGTTCCTGTGACAGTTTCGTTGGTGTCTTTTGCTTAAAATGAGCTTTCATAATCTGCCCTAAGCGAGACAATGACAGATCCTGTATCATCTCCAAGTATGACCTCAGTTTAAGGCTTGGACTAACTGCACGAATAACAGCTTCTACAGTCTTACTCTCTTTGTAGCCCGCCTTTATCCCCAATTCTATCTGTCGCACCAAACTAAAAACTGACAGTCCATCCTTAAAATTATCTCTCGCCGCAACTCCATGGATCTTGAAATCCCGCCTAAGCACCTTACTGACATCAACATTTACCTTTGTTTCCGCTCCTTGTGCTTTCTCAGTAACTTTTTCCGTCGAGTTAAGGGTTTCAACCTTTACTTCTGCCGGTTTATCTTGTGTTGTGTCATCTTCGAGCGGAGATGGTTTCCAATCCAAAAATGTAATTAGACCAACCAACAGCGTTTTCTTGTCATCCGCTTCGCCTACATCTTGCTCTATTCTCTCACGAATTCTCTTTTGAGAGCGCCAACCTTCCTAAGTCTTTCGTTTCCACTTGTAAATGTTCTGCTAATTGTGCCAGTGCATCCACTCCAAGACCACAGACTTTGGATTCAAGCTGCGGTTGAAGCTCCTCGATTTTGATTGATTTATTTACAAAGATGAACAAGCAAAACAACTGCGCTCGTGCTCGCCGGCTCCGCAATTCCACAAAATCTCCTAAAGTCTAGAGGGTACAACTTTTGCAGCCGTCATTGATATGTCAATACTTTCTTGACACCATAGGAGAATGTGAGGACAGGCTGACTACTACATGCCAACCGCATAAGGATTCTGGTTATTGTAAGACGTACCCTGAAAGCATGAAGTATTGGTGCGAGAAGACATGTTTCAACTGTAAGTTGTGCAGAAATTAGTAATAGAAAAAAGATCTCATCGTAAGAAAGATTTCAGTGGAGAGGTGTTCATAGCCAATAATGGAACGAGACCATAAATATTAATTCAGATCGTTTACCGTAAGCGAAATCACGAGCATAAGTACGCATATAACATGCTAACAGGCATCAAATAATCATCGGTTACACGGAAACTGAAAGATAATGTTTTTAATTCCATTTGGATGTACTTTCAAAACAGTTTATAAATTCAATGATACAGTTGTAAGGATGAATTCGTGTGTATATTGACTGCCCGTAACTTAAATAATGTACTGAAACTCAATTTTTCTATGTTTGGTTGCAGGTAAGGGATAAGTGATGAGTGTCTTTGTAGACTGGGGTTCATTCTCGTAAATTATATGAAATTAACAGGAGAATAAAAGGAACAGATTAAATCATGTGTTGTTTTTAGTCCATTCATTTTCTCTCATGAGTTTTCATACATCTGTAATTGAATTTAACTTGTACAGTGTGCCGTAACGAAAATGCTAAAATCTTATTGGCTGAGCTATCGCACGCTATCACCCATTTGTGTGCTATAGTTGGAGGTTGCGAACAAAATGGCGACGTTTTCTCGTTTAGCTGCAGTTTTGGAGACACATTTACAAAAGTTAAATTTGAGGACAATTCCATTCCAGAGAGGATTGAAAAGACCAACATTCACCGTTACTAAACTCAAAATTGTTTCACATAGTGATAACGGCGTTTGCACAACTCCAAACACAGTTCGCGCGATTAACATAGCATAAATTCTTGGTGGTCTTATCACTCGTCAAACTTATGCTTCTTGTTAACTTTTTACTTATTTACAAAGTAATTCACAGCAATAAGGCGGGCTGGAGGAAAGGTTCTCAAGTGTTTTTTGAACAAACAAATGGTTGCACTTACTTGGATTATTTTCAAGTTTTTATAGGTCTAGAATTATTAACTTTTTGCCTAAGGTATAAAATAACCTTGCATGGCACAGTGCATATGACCTTTGTTGAAGTTTCCGTCCTTGAAACCCCTCTCCATGCTCACGATTTTCTATAACCTCAAAGAAAGGCTAGATAATTGTAACCCTGCGTCCAAATGTACATGTATTTCTAACTAATTTTTCAAAGAAAAGCTTCATTCTAATAAGCAGTGAACAATACGCTTGATGATGTGGTCCAGACAGATGAGGACGAGAAAAGACGTGAGTCATTTCGCACAGATGAAAACCGAGATCTAATGTTTTCTTTCTGGGATCAACGTAATCCAAAATCTAGCCAAGTTGTCATTTTGCACTATGGTGGAGTGGACTCAGAGTTTTTGGGATTTCCCCAAACGTAGCCCCCTACGCAGGCACTTTAATTTTTGTGCTGTTCTCGTACTTTTTGGTGTGTTTTATTCTGTGAAAATGAATTAAAGGCAAGGCTGGGATGATTGGTTAACTCAGCCCACTTCTCTGTCGGATACGATTGCGTTTCATTCAGCGGTGGTGTTATTGTTGTTGTTGTTGTTGTCATTCTCTTTCTTTTGGCTGAAATCGTGCATCAACTGTGGAGTTCAAATCCTCGTTAAATCTCGTAATCGAATAAAACTAGTTATCAAGGATGAAAAAATGCGGATTCAAAACAAGCAGGCCAACAAATGACTTCTTGTCAGCCAAGGTTGGGTTTTTTTAGTTCTGATATTCCTATTAGACACAATCCATATTTGAAGGAGGAAAACAGCTAGTAAAAGCAAAAGACCCAACTTTCATACGGCGATAATCAATTTCTTTTCTTGCCTAGTTCAATTCTACTTTATATTTCCCAATCATGAACATCAAGTCAAGATTTGTAACAACAAGGTCTTTGTCATTACAGATGTGTCATTATTCATAGTGGTATAAGATAGGATAGATGAATTTTAACTCGTTTGTCTCACAACGGAGTCACTTTAAGATGTAGATCGCGACGTTTCGACTGCTTTACTGCTATTCGTCATCAGGCAAAGTCGGAATAATAACGAAGATAGAAAGGCACCAATAGCAGCGAACCAAGGTGCGACGCGCAACAACTGACCTCATCGCTTGATGAAGACTAGCAGTATAGCAGTCGAAACGTCGCCATCTACATCTTAAAGTGACTCCAATGTGAGACAAACGAGTAAAAATTCATCTATCCTAACAAGGTCCTTATTATGCAAGCTTAGCATATCCTTCTGTACACGTGACACCTGAAGCAAATGAAAAGCTCCTTCCATCGCAACAGTTTCCAGCACTTTTCCAACAGTTATACTCTGACGAATCAATACTACCACTCTTTACCGAGTGATGCAACAATATAGGTATCACATAAATGTCCAATCATTGACGACAAGTTGTTGTCACCTTCATGGGTTGCAATAGAAATCATAAGGCAAGTTAAGAACACCCTTAATCTTTAATTAGCTTTGAATGCTTAGAACCCAAAAACAGCTTGGTGAAACCCATTTTCTAATTATGGACTTGGGATGAATATGTTAGGAGACAACTTTTTGCCAATTTGAGGTAGGGTTCGAGCCGACTTAAATTTTGAAAAATCGGGAAAATGCGAATTTTAGGAGTTGCATATGCGAATGGAACTCCTTTTCATCAGACATTGTTAAATCTAGCCTATTAAAACGTCTTAAAACTATACACCCAATTCATAAATGGCGGACCGCTCGGGGAAGCCTCGGTACAAGAACATTGAATCCACGGAACAGTGCTAACTTGGATAAGCTCTGTTATTACTGGACGTTGCCAGACGGTTTGCGTCGGTAGGGCGTCTCAAGCCTCCTCCGTTGCTTCTGAGGTTCCACGTTAAAGGTTTTGGGCCCCCTTCTACCCTGTTAGACTGCATTCTGCAGTAAAGCCCTGTGCTGGTGATACATTATGGTATGTTACAGGCGGTTTGTTCTCAATACGAAACTTAAGAGCAGCTTCGCCTAAATATCAACTAGACTTGGAAATAGCGAAAAAATCGAATTTCTTCAAACTCGCCCAGAATGAAGGCCTACGGGCACTAGTTACAAAAATATCGTTTTAAGTTCGATAAATCAAAAATTATTTTTTTCCGCAATTTTTTCGTTTCGATGCCCCAAATCGGCCAAAATCCATCGAAAATGAGCGGCTTATTCAGAGGCTCGTAGACTCAAAAGTAAAAATCTTCATTACAAACTGATTGCACGTCGTATTTGTACTTCCTTTTTTGTCTCTTTAGAGCTAAATAGATCGTGATTTGATTAGAACTTAAATATTTGACGAATTTTCTAAATTAACGACCCAAAACAGCTTTACAAGAGGTCTACATTTAGCCTATTTTCAAATGCTAAAAAGGCGTTCTGGTACACGGCTTTTCCCAAAACGACTAGTTTGGTGTGAAAGAGCATTCTTTCTTCTTCAAATTAGTGAAATAAAATTTTTGGGTAAATAAAACTGCGAGCGCTGAGATAGCGAACTAAATGCAGCACTTCTTCCTGAAAACGTGACCTTTGACCCGAGCGTAACGAAACCGATTACTGCAAGAAAACCCGGAAGAAAAGCAAACGCTTCGTTATTTTGAAACAATTTCTAGTGATATCTCTCCGAAACCATGATTGCAAGAAACTATTTCCAGATATGAAATCGTACAGGGTCAAAAAAGGAGCTAAAGGGCGCATTTTGACACAATAACTTTGCTGAGAATTGAAGTCAATGACTGTTAACGAATTCCAGTGAAATTTGCAAACTTGAAGTATGTTAGCCGATACTTACCTGAATATTTATATTAATAGAAGAGTCGTCTTCTTGGATTAACCTTCAAAAGAAGCAGGATCCAGATTTGAAAACCTCTAAAAGAAGAAATGTTTAATGTTCCGTGACCTGCCCGCTGCTATAAATTAGGTTAAATTCCGTACACATGCCGACCGCATGTTTGTTGTAAAACCAACTGAACTCCACTGACAGTTTCCATGGGCAACCCCAAAATAAACAATCCCCAAAAATGTAAAGTGAAATTGGCTGTCTTCATGAACAATTAGAAGCTAGAGTCAAGTTCCATTACCTTTTAAAAGTGCTTGATTCTACTTTGTTCACTCAGTAGTTACTGTCACGTTCGAATACTGCGTAGTATCGGTCACGCCAAAACACTGCAGACCGTGCAGACTGAGTAAGTTTCCCATACAAAGTCTTGTACGCGTTTGTCTATTAAATCAGAAGTCAATTCTGCGCTTGTGCAGCCTGTGGATAAATGACAGACTTTCAGATATATTTAACACTATTTTGTAACTAGACCCAAAAAAAGGAGTCACAATGAAAAGCCCAAACAAGTGTCTGCAGTAACACAGCGGTCAAACGTCTGCACATGTGCGAGCAATGGAGCAACTAAAAGGCGGCCAAAATATTTTCATGACACTGTTCTTTTCGTGGGTCATCGGTATCCTATAAATGACATTTTCCTCGTTATTTATATATTTGTTTATGTTTTAGCCGGTACAACGAGAGCTAACAGAAATGACTTGAGAGTTAAAAATTGTTCTACCTTCTGCTTGTTGCAGGTCTTTCTTTTCCGTGGTATGTATTTTCCGTGCTCCTTGAATTTTTTGTCCGCCTCGACTTTGCATTTAGTGCACCAGTTTTTTCCAGGTTTGTAGTTTAGAAAAGATTTTCCCACCTGGTCAAAGACCAGGTACAGTCGGTTTGGGATCGGTATTTTGGCCAGCTATGCCCCCATGACGATGGACATGAACATCGTTTGTCGTTTCGGTTCATCTCGTTCCTGTGCTTAGGACAAATCAAGGATCCGGATGGAATCCCTCAGTCCTTGCCAAAATTTTTCCAGCTCGTCTGAGCGAAGCCGAATCACTGCAATTGTCTTTTTCTTCTCTCATTTTTCCTTCTTTTACACATCGTTTGTCGTCCGCTTCCGGCGTCACGCATCGTGTGATTAATAAAAACAAATAAAAATATACTACGCCGTCGGCTCGTAGCATGACACGGGTTTTAAGACTTATAAACTTTTTTGATAAAGCTCAAAACAAAATGGTAAATCAACAGAATAACGGTAACTTAATAAACTTTGTGTCTGAAAAGTCTTAAGTTTTCCTTTTACCTGCTTTCTTTTCCTTTTACAGATTTCTATGAACTTTTCAATTTTTTTTTCGTAAATTTTGAGTGACACCGTTTGTTTCCCATGTTTTCCTTTAAATTTTGCGCGGGAAATTGGCGCGCGGCTGCCAAAAACTGTACCAATTTGCGCATGCCCGACGTTTGACCGCGGTGTTGTCTGCAGTCTGCACGGTCTGCACTGTTTTGGCGTGACCGATTCGCGGCATTCGAACGTGAGAGTAGTGGACAAAGTCGACGCAAACAAATAAATTCAAGCACTTTTTAAAGGTAATGGAACTTGACTCTAGCTTCTAACTGTTCATGAAGACAGCCAATTTCACTTTACATTTTTGGGGATTGTTTATTTTGGGGTTGCCCATGGAAACTGTCAGTGGAGTTCAGTTGGTTTTACGACAAACATGCGGTCGGCATGTGTACGGAATTTAACCTAATTTATAGCAGCGGGCAGGTCACGGAACATTAAACACTTCTTCTTTTAGAGGTTTTCAAATCTGGATCCTGCTTCTTTTGAAGGTTAATCCAAGAAGACGACTCTTCTATTAATATAAATATTCAGGTAAGTATCGGCTAACGTACTTCAGGTTTACAAATTTCACTGGAATTCGTTAACAGTCATTGACTTCAATTCTCAGCAAAGTTATTGTGTCAAAATGCGCCCTTTAGCTCCTTTTTTGACCCTGTGCGATTTCATATCTGGAAATAGTTTCTTGCAATCATGGTTTCGGAGAGATATCACTAGAAATTGTTTCAAAATAACGAAGCGTTTGCTTTTCTTCCGGGTTTTCTTGCAGTAATCGGTTTCGTTACGCTCGGGTCAAAGGTCACGTTTTCAGGAAGAAGTGCTGCATTTAGTTCGCTATCTCAGCGCTCGCGATTTTATTTACCCAAAAATTTTATTTCACTAATTTGAAGAAGAAAGAATGCTCTTTCACACCAAACTAGTCGTTTTGGGAAAAGCCGTGTACCAGAACGCCTTTTTAGCATTTAAAAATAGGCTAAATGTAGACCTCTTGTAAAGCTGTCTTGGGTCGTTAATTTAGAAAATTCGTCAAATATTTAAGTTCTAATCAAATCACGATCTATTTAGCTCTAAAGAGACAAAAAAGGAAGTACAAATACGACGTGCAATCAGTTTGTAATGAAGATTTTTACTTTTGAGTCTACGAGCCTCTGAATAAGCCGCTCATTTTCGATGGATTTTGGCCGATTTGGGGCATCGAAACGAAAAAATTGCGGAAAAAAATAATTTTTGATTTATCGAACTTAAAACGATATTTTTGTAACTAGTGCCCGTAGGCCTTCATTCTGGGCGAGTTTGAAGAAATTCGATTTTTTCGCTATTTCCAAGTCTAGTTGATATTTAGGCGAAGCTGCTCTTAAGTGTTTACTGCCAACTAGCCTGATTATGGAAATATCGTCTATTTTTTCCTTCAGTTGATCATCTTGTTTAAATTAATTGAACTAAAGTTAAAATCTAGAGAATTTGCTCAGCGGTACGTAGCTAAAGTATTTAAAGTATTTTAGAGGACACCCGCTTGTAGTGCTGCATTTCCAATGAATGTGAACAATTTTCTATTCCGCATTCTAGCTATAGTGTTCTTCACACATTACACCACACCCTTTGACTAAAGTGTGTTCAGTTTGCTTGGTCCTGATGCTTTTTTTTTTTTTTAGTTCTTTAACACAATTCAACTTTTCCTTTTCTTCAAATGATACGTACATTGTGTCTGAAAATGAAATACCGTTAAATCCCATGTATAAGAACATAGTTTTTTTGCAAGTTAGCCTCCATAGGTCCTTATATTAATGGTGTTTACTGTGAAATTAGGCTACCTAGTTTCTTAATCCTGTTCTTAATTTTTCAAACAACTTCTAGCCATGGGTGCGGCCTGTATATTGAATCATTCACACACTTTCCTTGTTACCTTTTTTTTCATATCATATGTGATGTAATACAATATTTGAAAAAAAAAATAGTTGTTTGGGAAAAAAGTACCTCCCTTGAGATTTTAGCACACAATGGTTCTTATGTGAATGGTGCTTAACTATCTTAACAGGTGGAAAGGCAGCATCTGATCTATAAAGGTATCTATAACCTGGTCTGTAAGATTATGGAAGCTATGACAATGTATATGGCGCCATTACAATATAAACGTGCTATTTTCTTCTGAGGGTTAATGAAAGCCAACTCAAAATAGCAGAGAAATTGTTCTAAACTTGACATTATCAAGAGGCAGTTTTTGTGTCACGACTTTGATAGAAGCGTGACACATTTTCATTACAAGATCATTCCGGAAAATCACGATTGCTAGCTAGTCAACTTAATTCCGAGCTAGCAGTATTCTGATAGTCTTTTCCGGTGTTGACAATAACCAGGACAGCGATAGAAGTCGATTTGTAGTTAGCCGCAATCGGCCAGCAATCTGTACCTGGAGTGGTCTGATGGTAGACTGCCTTCTACGGATTTATTGGAATTTTCAACGAAACCGTAAAATACACTTCAATCGAGTGGGCAATAACCAAGAATACCTCTAACTAAGAATACCTGTATACTTTATGTTTTTTGGGTTCCTTTTAAAACGCGATTTGCACAGCTTTCAGTGATAGTGCTGTGTTTTACTAAAAGGCCTTGTTAGCCAGTGATGCAGGGATTTTGCGGCTTCTTAGAGTGCTCTTAGTGCTTCAAGGCGTTTGAGTGGCAAGAATGCAAATCAGTCGAGAAAAGTGGGATTCTCTTCCACTCCCCTTTTCCCAAAATCAGCTGAAAAACCATATATAGCAGAACTTTTAGAAGCGAGCGCGCGTCTAGCGGCCATCTATTAACCACAAGCAGAAACACCAGAACAACCATTCTCGTCCCCCAGAGGCCGGGCTCCTTCTGGTCAGCACCACAAATCACGACCTCTGAGCTGGTCCAACACCAGAAGTCCGTCTGCCCTTGAGAATGCGAAGATTAAAAGGAAACTGAAAACATCCCGTCAGCTAATCACTTACACGTAATTTTACGCTACCTAGAGGAGAAAATAATATTAAGAAAAAATTTCCTCTTCTAGCCAACCAGAGTTTAGTAATTTTCTGCCCGTATATTAAAATGAACGAAAATAAGACCTTGGGATCCTTTAAACTCGCACCCGTGTCTTTCGGAATGAACTGTAACATTTCAGATTGGTTTGCATGTATTGGCCGGACACTCGGCGATGTTCTTACCCACGGTGTTGTCATAACCAACATCTATAGCACCGATTGGCTACTAGATATTCTTACCCATGGTGTTCCTTTATGGATACTCTTTTTCTTTGGCCATTGTAGCTTAACAAGAAATAAGACTCAAACTTTGGTGTTACTTTTCGTATGCTGAGGATGTATGTAGAAACATTCGAAACGTCAAGTAAAAAGATAAAATGTTTGTTCTCCAATAAATGTACTTCAGATCATTAGGAAGCAAATCAAACCCACAGAGGCGGGTCTCTCCACTTGAAACACCCGGTGGAATATAAGTTTCCTTGTAAGCATTGCTCTCTTCAACAAAAAAACCTTTTGCCCTTAGCCAAATGAGTTGAAAAAATTCATAGCGAAATATCTGTGCCCACCTACCATGAAAATTGGTATTTTGGCTATATCGACTTACGGCAGTATGTTTCACTTCCTGCCCTTATGTTGAAACAGAATTTTGGCCAAGACTATACTTCTCGAAAACATCCTGTGTATGGGCTGGGATTTTGTTGCCAAAGGTCCAGGTGGTTGGTGTTACAGTTGAAAATAAGAAATTAGCCCGGAAGTAGTTCAAACAAGAATTCTTAAGTGACACTAAATCCTGTGCGTTAACATTGACTACCCTACTAAAAAGGGAAACACTTTGTCTCGACTGAATCACAGCGTAAGCAAAGACATGTAGCCGAGTCTGAATATTTTTTTTTCAAAGCGTCAATGAGATGCATGAAATTCTTTAAAAATGGCCTGGAATCCTGCCACGTAAATCTGTACTAAAAAACCACACCAGTGCAACTGTACTGCTTTCATTGAACCAACGCTTCACCCAGTTTGCAAGCCTTGTCAAACCCCTTTTTTCAAAGCTGTTTACCAGTTTTTTGAATGGGCAAGCTACAGGAACAGAATCAAACTGCATTACTGTTGCTGTAAGGCCTGATTGTCTTTGACTTTCTTAAACTCTTAAGAAACTTTTAACCTACCGCTATAGGGCCATGGCTGCCACCTACGTTGATTCCCATTTTGAAACGTCCACCTTGGATCATTATAGTCCCCCGTGCTTACATTGGAAAAAGTTGAAAAAAACCTAGCAGACATACACAGGAAGCTCCTCAGCCAAAAAGGCTAACACCTTTAAGTCGTTTGGGAATTCACAAAATTTGAATCTAATTTCCCTGTCGCTAATACTGTAGCTCTGTTTCTCCATAACTGAAATTTGCTTGAAAAGATAAAACACATAGTGTTGGACCACAACTGAGTCCTCAGAGCAATTTGCTCCAAATATCAGGACGTTTTTTACAATAACTGTCTAATATCTCGCGCGCTGATTGGCTCATTTTCGCATCAATAAGAGTACAGACGGAGAAAATTTTAGTTTATGAAAGCTTTCAAGCTCAACTTTCAGCAGTCAAACTGTCAACGTTTTAAGCAATGAGATTTTATGGACTTTTTTAGGCAGCCAATCAAAAAGCGAGAAAAGCTATTGACAGTGTTCGCGTTATTTTGAATGAAATTCACTTATGTTTGTTTACGGCAAGTTTACGGCGTCTTTTCCCCTCATTTATTTCCGGCATTGAACCATTTTGGGGTCTTGTTATTGTTAAAAAAAAAAAAACAAACAAACAAAAAAAAAAGTATATATATCTTGTTGATGATGAATTTCGTCATAATGGACCGTTCATTTTTTATAAGGTAGTAGGGGCTGGTGGGATTTGGTGGGGGGGGGGGGGGGGGAGGGGGCATGCGAAAAAAAATGGCTTTCGAGGGGGGGCCATCCCAAAAAATTTTGCGAAAAAGGTGGGTCACGTGAAATATTTTAGTAAAACTTTAAAATAGCATAATGTTTGAATATCAAAAAAATCGCTATAGAATAAACATAGAAGGCAGGATACAAATTTATTACAAACTTTTCTTCTGCTTTAAAAAAACGTTTTGCGACAAAAAGCATTTGTAGCTACTGAAAAGAAGTATTTAACACTGTTATTTTCGAATGCAACTTTCACTGGCACTCATCTTCATCTTCGCTGTCGTCGAGTTCTTCGTCGCCGCTTGTGCTGCTATGGGAGTCTCTTTCACCAATGCTGCAAGAAGCAGCAATGCTTTCCGTCAGAGTGTACTCTTCAGGGTACATGAAGGTGTAAACATAATCTCTGACTTCCTGCTCAAGGTTTGTGGTGATTCTGCTTCTTGCAGCATTGGTGAAATAATTCCCTTCCAACAGCTGTGCGATGTATGGCCCATCTCTTCTAAATAACGACGTGGCAACATCCTCAACTTTAATACACTCTTCCGGGACGGCCGTTCTAGGAGGGTACACAAGGCATTGTGGAAGATCATTTCCTAGCGGGTTTCCAACAAAGATTCCATAAACTCGTTGGACGTTGTTTTCAGTCCGCTTCCTCTTTCTTTCATTTGACTTTCTGCGGTTTTCTTTTTTCCTTCTCCTTTCGTTGATGTGCTGTTTGAGTATGCCCTTGAATATGCTGTTATAATTGCTCTTCTTATTTTCTAGTGCTTCCATGTCCTGCGTGACCTTCGTCAACTTAGCTTCTATACATTTGATCTGTTTTACATTAAAACTGTGGGCAAATTCTTCGCCCTGCTTTAAAGCAAGCCCATTGGACTGAAAGAGTGTGGAATCGTGTTCCTTCACATCTTTCAATATGACATTCAACTTTTCCACCATTGCTCTGTGCCCTTTGATGGAGAAGTTCAGTTTTCTTCCATCACTGGGCTTCAACTGGTACCCTGGCATGGAAAACTCTCTCGCCCTTTCTGAGCAGCCATCCGCACTTAGAAAGATTGCTTCTTCTGCTTGTAAGATGTCAAACTGCCTGGAACGTTCAGCTGTAAACCTTTTCTTAAACGACTCGTCGCTTTTGCCATTATTGCGCATTTTGGAATGAGCCTCTTTCATGATGCTCATGTAGTAATACGCTCTTTTCCCGATTGGATTAACAATATAGCCAAGGCTTGTTTTCCGGAGACCCTGAAGTATGGTTGTATCATCAGCAGAGGAGGAACTAGTGACCTACTAGAAAAGGAAAGACGATTTTTTTTATTTATTATATTGAACTGATATTGTAAAATGGGGTTGACTAGCCTACAGGACTTCTACGGTTCGTGACATTTGTACATTTGCCGTTCTCTGTTCGGTCACTCGACCTTCCTTGTCGCTTCACTCGTGTTCATGAAGGGCACTTCATGTTGTGTAATAAGGAGGAATTTTAAGTGGCGTTGAGCCGTTAGATCGTGCTATGGCAAATTTTGTTATAGGTCATAGGTCTGCGTGGTTTCCGTTTTTATCTGCATGTCGACTCGTTGAGTTTGACACATCTGTAATTTACCATGTGTTTATGCATTGTTTAGGCTCATTTCTATTGCAAGATATGCTTTTAAGTCTCCATGAATTTGCTTTTGAAGAGTCCTCTCAGAGCTGGCCAACCAACACCGAGAAATGCCAGGACATTGACACAAAATGACAACAGGGCAAGTGCTGACAGCAGTGAAACGGATGAAAGTGACAGTGATGAGTATGACAGTGATGCCATTGACTCTGGGGGAGAAGATGACTCAAGTGACGTCATTCTTTCATTCATTAATTCAGATGAGGAAGATGCCAATGAGAGGCCAAATGCCACACGCTCAGGACGAGCCATAACTAGAAGATCCGAAATTGACTTCTCTTTCTTTTGATTTGTTTTTTAAACAACAGCTCTCTGTAGTATAGGGATTGTAAACATTGTCTTCATAGTGAGCACAATAACGTGAAGTAGGGGGATAATAGAGAAATATTAAAAAAAGTTGAAATCTAAATATTGTTTGTTCCATTTTTTTTTTGGGGGGGGGTCATCCCAAAAAATGACCGCTATAAGGGGGGACATGTGAAAAAATTGGTAAGCTGAGGGGGGTCATACGATTTTTAAATGGTACTTCCCAAATCCCACCAGCCCCACCTCCCTCATAAAAAATGAACGGTCCCTTAACCCTCCGTCATCATCAACATCAAGTACAAGACCATGTTCAACAACCGAACCAAACAAATTAACTGACCATAGCGCGATACAAAAAGGCAGTGTCCACTGCAATATGGCTGCAGCTAACACTGATCGCTTGTTATCTACCTTATTAGGGACCTTTAGCACCGAGAGTTTTCAGGATGGCGACGGCGCCCGGAAGTGAAGTTTCATTTCCGTTTGACGTTGTACATTTGGCGCGAAGTCGTCTAGGCTGGGCGCTGACCTCAAAAGGTTTGTTTTCACGGTGTGTAGAAAACGTGAGTAGATACGAGTCTTTTGTCCGCTTATACTCGTTTTTTTTTCCCGACCTTTTAGTTTTCGCAACTCAAGAGAGTATCTTCTCGTAATTTACTTGAATGTATGTAACTGAAAAG